>NC_134103.1:23077877-23304867 GCF_000715075.1 Nicotiana tabacum
GACAACTGGAAGAGGTTTCATGAACATGTCAGCAGGATTGTCTCTAGTGTTGATATTCTGAATAGAGACTTTTCCTTCAACAATAGTTTCTCTGATGAAGTGATACTTGATATCGATATGCTTCATCCTTTCATAATACATCTGATCTTTAGTCAAGTGAATGGCACTTTGACTATCGCAGAAAATGGTAATACCACCTTGGTGTGAACTGAGTTCAGTAAATAGACCCTTTAACCATAAGGTTTCTTTGATCGCCTCGGTCACTACCATATATTCTGCTTCGGTAGTAGATTAAGCTACTACATATTGTAATGCAGCTTTCCAATTGATAGTGCAACTACCAATGCAAAATATATAGCCTGTTAGTGATCTTCTTTTGTCAAGATCACCTGCATAATCTGAGTCTACAAAATCAACCAAAGTGTTAGTATTTCTCCCAAACTCCAAACATGTGTTTGAAGTACCTTGCAAGTATCTAAGAATCCATTTCATTGCAAGTATCTAGGTACCTTGCAAACATGGAAATTCTGATTTCTCCCTTTTCCTTCTACATTATTTTTAACAGAAAGAAAGCAGTAAGTGTGATTTGCTACTGATCTTTGAGTCCGTTGGTCACTGGGGTTTGACATACCGCTATACCAATGAGGGTAATCCGTTCTATCTTGGGAGAAAATAATCCTAAACCTCGGGTACTAGGAGGGGATTAAGTTCCTTAATGAAACACTATGAATTCAGTGGGTTTGGATTAATTCTGTTCTTCTACATTTCTGGTTTTACATTGTTTCTATTTTTGAATATATTTTTGAATACAAATTACTAACACACGTCACCATATGACCCTAATTTGGATAGCTCAAGATTCATATCACTTGTCATCACCATAGGAAACTCATGTTCATTTATCATTTTCGTCGACATTTATTTTTCTCCCCAGTTATGGTTACATGTGACATCATATACGCTAGCTCCATAATTTCTCAAGCCATGCAACGTCTAACTCTTCAAGTATAGTGTCGATGCTAGAGACACAAATTTAAGGTCTTCATATTATATGCACTCAGTACAGAGTTTAGGTCTTTTCTGCAATTTTGAGGATAATGCTTTCTTGCCAGCAGCTTGATGTTAAGTTCTGTTGTCCCACTGTCGAACAAGTTAATGCAACCCATAACAAAATTAGTTTCTCTGAAAAAATAGACCCATTACAAATGCAATATGTTTATATGGTCACCAGTCACCACATAAATTATAATGAAATAGCAGTTGAGTGTGAAAAAAACCCAAAAATGTTCCTGTTTGACACTAACAACAATTTTTAAAGGCAGTTTAAAGACTCGTTAACCAGGTAAGATTTATAACTGGCCCTGTATATCATAAAATAGAGCAAATGATAGTTTTCCAATGGTATAAGTTTGACCATCTAGACATAGGACAATATGTTGTTTATATTTTTTTGAAATTTTCTAGGAAAATTCGCAGCCGCTATCTTTCGGGTGTGCATTAGATAATTTGCTCATTGTACAATAACTCACAAACCGCACAAGAGATATGAATTGCAGTAACTAGGCAGCGGTGCGACGAACCATGAGGAGACTGTTGGTTAGGAAAAACGATCTCTAAGTCTCCAATATAGGATATCACTCACAACCAACTCAACCCTTGCGGGCATATGTTGTTTATATTACTGCTTAAAAATTCCTAGAACTAATTAAGCGCTAGTATAATATATCTTCACATCTCAACACATTTATGACGTGGGACTCTAACCACGTGGATCAGATATCAACATTATTTTATATATGACTAGTGCACATCATTTTCCCTTTGCATCCGTAGGGGTCGGCTATATATGGACAACGTACGTCATCTTGGTATTTGTAACAGGGCTTCGAATTGATAAATCAACAACTGAATCATAATTCTGTTATTACTTCTCCTGTATGTATGTGTGCGTGTATATATATGTATGAAAAAATCTAATTTTCCTTTTAAAGAAATACTATTTGCAATCTTAACTGTTTTTTTGTTAATTGCGTCACGAATCCACTTAATACAAAAAAAATATTGTTTATCACATGGGTAGTTCGGTATTTTATTCATATTTAACATGTGTCAGTTATTTTTCATTTTCTTTAAACTCCGCATCTATTCAAACTATGTTAAATAATTGAGGTAGACAAAGTATTACGTTTGACCAATTGAAAGTTAAATTATCTCGGGAGAAGTTAAAATTTTCGACCTGTAATCTAATTGGTGTTGACTAGGGTGGACCAATTAGAAAGAAAGGACTTAGAGCCAATACTACATAAGAACAGTTTGTACATTAATATTAGGTACAAATGGGATCCAAATACCAATCACATACTCTATACGATCACTAGAACAAGACAAAAGAATAACGCACAAATTCTTGCCATGGCAAATAATTCAAATAAAAATGTGAAGATCACATTTATTGATGTTATAGAGTTGTACATTAATGTGAAGATTACATTAACTGAATGTGCAAACATATGTCATGTTTTTACTGACTTGGTATAAATATCTAGTACGGATAAATTTTTACCATTGTACACCGGGTGACCTATATGGCCTAATAATGTTTAGCAAGCTAGAATTTAAATGGGAGTAACAAACCTAACTAGATTCTTCAAAATAATACTGCAACATTTAATTTAAATGGCATCATCTGTTAGGCATTTACTCTTTTCACACTATCATATAAATGTGAAGTAAATTGTGATTAATGATTCCAAATACATAACAACAAGAGTTGGTAATTTGTTATATGAAATTTGAAAAAAATAAAACAAATGAGAGGTTTGAAGTAAGGGTGGCAAGTGGGCCGGCTCGGCCCCCAAACAGGCCGGTCTCGCGGGCCGCGGTCTCGGACTGATCCCGGTACCTAATTAAATAAAAGGGCTAAACTATCCCGGACTAAACATGCTTTTTTTCGGGATCGGGCCCACGAACTCATGGTCCGGTGCTAAACGGGCCGGACCCGCTATCCAAACAGACTAAATGGGCCCAACGGCTAAGCAGTAATTTGTTTTTGTAAAATTAAATAGAACTTAGAGATAAAAAGATGTTAAAAAAACAGCTAAGGCAATGCCTTGTAATTTTATTATAGAATAATGACCTAATATTTTAATTCAAATTTAAAGACAAAAATATTGTAAAACAATATTCAAAGCAATGCCTTGTAATTTTATTATAGCAATAAAATATATGACAATATTATCTTTCTTAGTCTTCCTCACCCCTATGGAATGAGCACAACAAGGTGCTAATACCACCATTGAGAAGAAAAATGAACTAATCAAAAAGTGCCAAAATACAAGTTACATACTAATTTTTATTCATACAAGTTACATGATATCTCTTACAAACTTCATAAATTCATCAAAGTTCGGAGGAAGTTTCGTTGGTGGTGGAGGAAAAGTAGCTTGTTCATCGCCGCTTTCATTGTCGGGCGAAGCAGCATCCTTAGTAAGTTCAGCTAGCATTTCTTCGTAAGCTTCGTCTACCTTTGGTTGTGATTCAACAAGTCCAAAATTTCTTCTTTCTGAAAGGATCCAATCTCTGAAAAGTACTAATTTTTCCAAGTTATCCCTCATAGACTGTCTATGATCACCGATTTAAAATCTTTCTTGACTGAAAGCGCTCTCTGGTGCCACTATTGAAGCTTGAATAGTTAAAATATCTCGGACCATCCTTGAAAGAACCGGAAAGTATTTTTCTTTGTCCTTCCACCATTGCAAAATATCAAAGGTGTCGTCAGGATTCACTTCCTTAAGTTGCTGCGATAAATAAACTTCAAACTCATTTAGTTGTAAAAAATTATTACTACTAGAACTAAAAGAACTCCTAAACCCCGCCCTAACACTAAGTCTTCCTACTCCTGTAGTTCTTTTAGAAGATTGAGAATCAGAAGAAGAAGGAGTTGGAACGAGTTTACCGAATTGACGAACAACTTGTTAAAAATTAATTATCGTTGAAGACTTGAAGGCTCCAATTCACCAACTTCACAATTTTTTTCACAAATTGAACAACCTAAATATTTTTTGACTATTTTCTGGAATAAAGTAAGCAATAGTAGCAACCTCACAATTTTTTCACTATTTTTTTTGATAAAATAAATAATTGTAGCTAGTATAGAAAAAAAAATTAAATAGAGATTTTGATAGATTGATATTGATTTTGTAAGAAAAATAAAAGAATAAAGGGTATTGTGAAGCAAATCATCTAAGAAGTCTGTTGTAGTGTTGTCAAGGCAAGATTGGCTAGGAAGCTTGATCTACTTAATTTTTATCCTTAGAACTAAGATAAATGTCGCTGGATAGGGGTGTAGATAAATAGGTGAGGCTGGTAGTATGGTTTAGTTTGTGAAGTTCTTCTGATGTTGGGGCTTCATGTCCAACAACTAGATTGGTTTTTTTTTTTTCTGTACAGATAGTTCACTGGTAATAAAAATCTTTTATTTACCAAAAAAAAAAAGGTTTGGGGTTAAAAATTATTTGGGGAGGGGGGGAGGGAGGGTTAAATGGCTATATATTTTTTAAATACCAAACGACTATTTTTTAAATATCCAACGACTACTTTTTTCAAAAGCTAAACGGTTTTTTTTTAATTTTTTAAATATATTTGTTGGGACAGTTTGGCCCGCCAAGGATCCGGTCCGGTCCTAACAGTTTCTAGCTAAAAACCGGCCCACCTGTCCCGATCTCTTGGCGGGCCAAACGGGCCCGGTCCTTACGGTTCCTAGCTAAAAATCGGCTCACGAAACCGGCACGAGCCCACCTCTAACGGACCAAACGGTCCCAACTCACTGTCTCGGTCCGACCCAATTGCCAGCCTTAGTTTGAAGTGTCATAAATCCATTAACAAGAGGGAACTTGGAGGGTATATACTTTAAAGCGCATTGCTTTTTCATTATTGTACAAACGCATAAATACGATTTAGCAAGTATGACTTTTGCATGCATGCACGCAATTTTGGCAGCCGGTCACATAGTACACTGAATTTGAAGCTGGCCTATCTTACTTTAATTAAGTATGATTAGATCAAAATTATTATTGCATCTGGTCCATATTATTGGTCTTTTAAAGTTTTATACTTCTTAATTAAGAATGACGATTCATATCTTAATTAAATTTTTAAATGAAATTTTTTATATGAGATGGTCACACACTTCAACTTGGTTATAAGTCCAATTCTCACTGTCACTCATAAGCTCGCACGTGGTGGGTGCGTGTTAAAGACATAATTAAATAGATAAAAATATGTTATCTCTAACATGTTAAACTTTTATATTAGATGGTCACATACTTTATAATTAATCAGATAGAGTATTTGTCTAATCTATATATTATCCCTCCTTAAACATCTCACAAGTTAAAACTCCACTAATTGGAACGGTTTAGTTATGTTGAAGACATAATATAATTAAGTAAATATATTTCTGCTTTCTCTAACAGCTTAAATTGTTAAATGTAGGGTTGTTCAAAATCGAATCGTAACCGTTAACCGAACCACAAAAATGGCTTATTCGCTTATTCGTATTGAATTATTGGGGTAATGGTTGGTGAACGGATTGAATTTTTATAATTAACGGCTTAACGATTTGGGAGCGGATTACTCAATTTTCTTATCGTATAAACCGTTAACCCGTTAAAATTTTTTATATTTACACTTTTACCTCTATGTATATAAAGATTTATTTATTGGTCGGTCCAAGGTATATGAAACCCGCCATGATCCGGTAACAAATGTAGACCTTGATGTAGGATCGAACCAAAGTTAGTTGGGGCAGAGTAGTACTGCTAGTCTGCTACTTCCATATATACAAGTACATATGATTTAAGCTAAAGGTCATAGATAATTCTGTCGCACAAATACTACACGCACTCCAACTTTGAATGAATTTGATTTGCAAAGACAAAGTAAAGTCAAGAAATTTAAGCTTACTCAGTTAGTTCAGTTTTAACATAGTACTTAAGGGAGTCCCATTCCATATATACAAAAAGATCTATACACGTAAATAAGCATAACAATTTCGGAAAATTAGGTGAAAAACTAAATAAAAGTTTAAAATTGGAGTTTGAACTAGTCCTAGGGTGGTGCAAGGAGAAGTTACTTAACAACTACAGTTCAATGCAGTGTGCTTTTCATTGCCTAGAAATAGGTGGAGAAACATACTACTTATGTCTCAAAATTGCTCATGGAGTACTGCTTGTAACAAATACAGTTGCATAATCTTCATATAACCGAAGACAAGAATCAGCTCCATCCAAGCTTAAACAGAAATGAAACAATGGATAATCTAATGGTAGCAACAACTTGCCACACTATGGTTAGTCAGGAGAATTGATTTTTGTAGTACTTTACAAATTTATTTTTAGTTTATGTCTTTTTTACAAGAGATCTATATTTATTGGGTTCAATTTCTATTTTCTAGTCTTACTAGGTTAGTTCAGTTTCCAATACATAAGGCTTCATTTACTTCATCCAGAATCATAGCAAAGACAAAGCAAATGTTACTATATTTATAAATCGATAACCGGTAAGCCAAACCGTTAGTATAGCACCCCTAGTTAAATGAGATGGCCACACGTTCCAACATGTATCAGAGCAGGCAAAGGTTCTAAATCTCACTACCACCTAATTATAAAAAGAATTTTCAGGTATCTGAACCATGAAAGAGATCGAATCAGCAAGGCATGTGACAAGACGTGTTGAATACATAATTAAGTCAATTAAATATATGCTTTCTTTTAATAGCTACGGTAATCAAGTCTCGCTCATCACTCTCCTTGTCCTCGAGATTTTTCAAAAGTAAAGATTTTTTTTCAGCATCGACATTACAACAACAACAACAACTCAGTGAGATCCCACAAGTGGGGTCTGGGGAAGGTAGTGTGTACGCAGACCATACCCCTACTCCGGAGGAGTAGAGAGGCTGTTTCCGGTAGGCCCTCGGTACAAGAAGGAAAGAGAGAGTGTATCAGTAATAGCAACGGAATCCAGAAAAATAACACCAGCAACACAATTACCAGAAAATAGAGAGCAAAATAGTAACACTAAGCAGTAACAAAGGCACAGTACTACAGACGCAAGGGAATAATATGTACATAAAAGGCCACTAAACATACTACAACATAACTTACGACCCTAATTAAGCATTAAGAACACAACTGGAGCCACTAGCAGCCTAAAACAAAACACTATCATACTAGCCTCCTATCTCCTAACCTACAACCCTAATGCTCGACCTCCATGACTTCCTATCAAGGGTCATGTCCTCGGAAATCTGTATCCGCATCATGTCCTGTCTGATCACCTCTCCCCAATATTTCTTAGATCGCCCTCTACCTCTTCTAATACTCGTCAAGGCCAGCCGTTCACACCTCCTTACCGGTGCATCCATGCTTCTCCCCTTCACGTGCCCGAACCATCTAAGCCTAGCTTTCCGCATCTTGTCTTCCATGGGAGCCACGCCCACCTTCACCCGAATATCTTCATTCCTAATCTTACCTAGCTTAGTGTGTCCGCACATCCATTTTCGCATCCTCATCTCTGCAACTTTCATCTTCTGGGTATGAGAATTTTTGACTAGCCAACACTCTGCCCCATATATCATGGTCGGCCTAACCACCGCTCTATAGAACTTTACTTTAAGTTCCAGAGGCACCTTCCTGTCACACAGGACACCAGACGCTAGCCTCCATTTCATCCACCCCACTCCTATACGGTTCGTGACATCGACATTATTATTATTATTATTATTATTATTATTATTATTATATTATTATTATTATTATTATTATTATTATTATTATTATTGGCGAAACAGGAACTATCTTTGAGAGCTTAATCATGAAAAAGGATGGAACATATGTATGTACGTTAGAAGAAGAAGGAAAGCAACAAGTATATAGATAGTTTAATTTTGATCAATAATTATATAAAGTCACCAAATGAGTTCGCAAATTATATTTTCCTTGAGTTGCGAATATAATTTGTCCCTAATGTACAAATCGTTCTAATTATAAACTTAAATCCATCCAGCTCCATTACCATCTCTATTAACTAGATTCTTTGAAGTTGAAAAAAAAAATAGATTCTTCGAAATAGTAATGGGAACGCATAATTTACATGTCATCTATATTATTCACTATAGATTATGATTTATAGATCATGAGTGTCTCTGTGTAACCTATAGGTCATGGGTTCGAGCTATGGAAGCCGCCACTAATATTTGCATTAGAGAGGAGGTGTCTACATTATATTAGAATTAGCAATGCATTAGTGATGAATTTCGATCTGTAAATAGAAACTACCATAACTAAGAATTTAGGACATGAATTTTAGCGGGAGCTAAAATTAGCGACAGACCGAATCTATCGTTAGTTTTAGCTATAAATTCTTTTTTTTTCCTGCACGAAAAGCTAGCTATATGTTAAACTGTAAAACAATTATTATACAAATTGACATTTGAAAAGCCAGCAATATGTTATAAACTGTAAAACCATTATTATGACATGTGATATTTCCGACCAGGTTTATTCACTGATCATTGAAGGCATTTCGTCCTTTTTAATTAAAGACTGATTACTATCCTAACCAATTTATCCATTTGGTCAGAGAGATGAAATTTTATGAGATGTACTTGTCCTTCAGTCATTTCTTTCAATATGCGATAATTTATCTCTAACTTGTGGAACTCGTTGAATCCACGATTCTCCTTCGTTTTAGATTTTTTTAAATAAAGATTTCTTTCTGCAAACTTTTTTTTTCCTGTACGTACGTTAGAAGAAGAAGGAAAGCCAGAAGTATAGATAATTTGGATCAAATCTGCTTCAGGTAGTTTGTGGTTTGCTAAGCAAATTGGTCATATGCAAAAGTAGAAAATCTCTTTCTCATGGAGTGCACAGAGGTGGATTCAGGATTTAAAGTTTATGGATGCCTCCAATAACCTCAAATTAATATTACAATCATAACAAGGTTCACAATAAAAAACTTATAAATATTTAGTGAATTTCTTTATATATATATGTACAAGGTATGACAAAAGTTACAGCTAAAGATGTTGGTTGGATGGTATATATCCTTCCACTTTTAATTACAAATATCGGGTTAATTTGTTTTTTTGTAAGGCGCGGCAAAATGCCTTCCTTTTTATAAACTTTATGCAATGTGAATCTAAATTTTTTCAGACCAATAAATATCAGGGTGGGTGCGGATGATTAAGGAAAAAAAATAAAGAAGGAGAACTCACTTGTGTAAAAATAAAATAAGAGTGGAACCCTAGCTTTTAGGCCAATGAAATAGGAGAAGGCAGAACTACGAAACATGGTGGGTCTATATTAGATTAATCAGTGCAGACGTTATAAATATTTATGTTTTATTGTCTGAAACCTGCCATTAATACAAGAAAATTCATTATTTTTTTTATTTGTACCATGGAGAAACCCTATTTAAATAGAGTACTTATCTTAACAGATTAATGGACCAGTTCCATTAATTGCTCCCCCAAGCTAGAGATCTCTTGCTAGTCATATCGTGCTTTTGTCTTTTCCCTATTAATCGGCAATAATTACTCTTATCTCTTTAAAGAATGGGGGATATAAAATACAATGGATTTGTGTAGTGACTTCCAAATATATCCATTTTTTTAAAAACTTTCTGACGTAACATGTAGGAGTATTTCTCTATCAAGTATAAGAGTATCTATACTATAAGTTGATAGATTCTTTTATTCTAATGTTGCATAAAATTATAATTATGAATTAAATATTAAAAATTAGTATCGATCGTGCAACTTTATCCTTCATCTTGATTTAGACCACTCTCGACCTCGCCCTCGCCGTTAGGCGACTGTCGCATACCCTCCCACTAATGGAGTATTAATTTTTGCCAACTTGACTGATCTCTAATTAATTTAACATTGTCTTCTTTCCCAAACTAGAGTTCGCATAGTTGGAGATGCTCGTTTGGATATTAATACAAAGAAGAAAATGAGTAAAATGTAAAGCTGATGCGTGATGGGACAGATAAACAGATTTCTGGGATGGGTTTTTCTTCTTTTTTTCATGTTTGCTTTAGCTTTTCCTTCTTTCTAGTGGGGACTTGATAGAAAGATAAACAAAAAGGATAAAAAATTGGACGTAAAATCTGATGAAAGAGATAGAAATGGACCACTATATAATTAATACTCCCTAAAAACCCTATTTATGTTGTACGATCGAATGGAGCCGATTCTAAACAATAATTCCATTTACCCAACTTTATTTGATGGACTTATAACAGAAAGCGAAATGTTAGAAAGCGAAACTGCATGAAGTAAATAAAATTAAAAGCGTGAGGACCATGGGTCTGATATTGGATTCAAAAGAAATATAAACATGATACAGTTATAGCCGTCAATGTTATCACGATGGATTCAATCTTTAACGTTGTTGACGTTTAATCAAAAGTCAAAGCAATGCAAAAGAAAATGGGACTTTTTTCTAATAAGAAAAATCCTACCACAAAGAACTGCAGTCGTATGTAAAAGTGTTAGTCAAAACAGTATTACTATAATATAATATTACGAAACAGTAAATTTATGTAACATAAAACAGAAACAAGAAAAATAGAAATAAGGCAGAAACTGGAGATTGTCAGAAACCAGAATCAGAAAATAATTTTTGAAATGAAATCGAGTCCACTAAATGCACAGTGTGTCCTTAAGAAAATTATTCCCCTCAAGTATCCGAGGTGTTGGAATATTATTCTCCCAAGATAGAACGATTTAACTAACAAGAGTATCGGTACCAAGCCGGTGAACAGCGAACCACTAGATGTTTGTAAATCACACTGGAATTTTAATTGTGCAGAAGAAGGAAAAGAAGTTCAGAAAATTTCGTAAGGAAAGATTCTGGGATCAAGGCATATTTATAGCCATTTTCTGAAAAGTTTGCAACCTTTCAGAATCAGCCATGGCTGTTGGAACAAGTGGAAAAGTTCAAAATATTCCGGGAAAAGAATTTAAAAAAATAATTCAGGAAAGAAGCGGATCAGGTCGCGTCACGCGCGGGTCCTGGGTTATTCCGGGTTGACTTTTTGATAATTAATTAAATTAATGAATTAAATAGTTGAAAGAAATTTTGTCCAAAAAGATTAATTAATCAATCGATCGTTGACCAAATCCGAAGTCGAAGCCGAAGCCGAAGCCAAAGCGAAGCCGAGCGAGCGACGACAACGATGACGCGAGGCTTACCTTCTTTCCAACCCATTTAACAACAAGGGAAGTGCTTTCTCAATATAAGCACATTCCCTTTTCTTTCCACCACCAATGAGGGACAATTGCTCTTTTCAAAGCATAAGGGAGCTAATTTTTCCTTCACATTTCTTCCCTCTATTTTCCATTCATGAACATTTAATCCCAACAATTCCCCACAGGAATGGGGAATGGCTATAAGACAAAGGAATGCACGGATGAGTGTATGATTTACATGCAAAGATTAATTGCATTCTGATAAGTAGGTTTTCCTTTGAACTTTCCGTAGTGAACTTATATCGGATATACTCGGTCAATTGATAGATTTGATATTTTTGAACCGTCGAGCTTTGTTTTATACCTAGACAACATAAGTCACACAATCAACAATTAACCATCTATGGTTCTCATGGTTGTATTCGTTTCTGCCATGAACACCTCCTGGTTTCACGAGTGCTTAGGGAATGGGCCTTTACTTTCATTCCCCTTGAAGCGGCTTACACTTCACATCCACATAAGTGATTTATAAACGTGTAGTCCTATAGACACACTATCTGGTCATTTCCTGCAAGACTTAGCAAATCATTAAAAAGCTTTAAGCTTTATTGACTCATCAAAAAGCCTTAATGCTTTACCCTGATTCCTGAACATTGTCTTCATCACGAGAATGGGTTGAGTTACTTGATAATGTTGAACCGTCATTCATAACTTTGTTTGATCTCTTTGAACCTAGCTCTTGGGATCTATAGTCTGCTAGGTAGAGTTACCGCCATAATGACTTGCCCTAGGCCTTAACCCCATTCCCTTCGATGATCTTTCAACTGCCTCTCTAGATTAGCCTTTTGTAAGTGGATCCGAGACGTTATCTCTTGACTTCACTTAGTTAATCGTGATAACACCACTAGAGAGTAGTTGCCTAACGGTATTGTGTCTCCGTCGTATGTGATGAGATTTTTCGTTATACATAACGTTCCTTGCCCTATCTATTGCCGTTTGACTATCACAATGTATACATATAGGTGCCAAAGATTTGGGCTAAAATGAAATATCTTCCATGAAATTTTGGAGCCATTCAGCTTCGTCACCGGCCTTGTCTAAAGCTATGAATTCATATTCCATTATAGAACGGGCGATGCACGTTTGTTTGGATGATTTCTAAGACATTGCTCCACCCCAATTGTGAAAACATATCCACTCGTGGATTTAACTTTAGATGATCCGGTGATCTAATTTGCATCACTATATCCCTCAATCACGGAGGAATATTTATTATAATGCATAGCATGGTCTTGGGTATGTTTCAGATACCCCAAAACGCGTTTCATTTCCATCCAATGTATTTGATTGGGATTACTTGTAAACCGACTCAGTTTACTAATAACACATGTTATATCTGATCGCGTACAATTCATGATATACATCAAACTTCCCAATACTCTTGCATAGTCCAGTTGTGAGTTTCTTTCACCTTCATTCTTTTGAAGTGCATATCTCGCGTCAATTGGAGTCTTGTCAATCTTGAAATTCAGCTACACAGAGCTCTTAATTGCACTTCACTCACATTGATCCCTAATTCTGAGAATCCTCTCACAGTAAAAGAATATAGACCAATTGCCTGTTGCACTGTTCTATATAAAATTATCTCAAAAGTCTTAGCATCAAGATCACAAAAGGTGATGCATGACATTATCTGTGAAGCACAAGCAGGCTTCATACTAGGGAGAAAAATAGCAGATAACATCATCTTGGCTCATGAGCTAGTCCAGGCATACATTAGGAAGCATGTATCTCCTAGGTGTATGATCAAAATTGATATTCAAAAGGCTTATGACACCGTTGAATGGTGCTATCTTGAACAGGTTCTGGAGGAATTGGCTTTTCCTATAAAATTCATTGATTGGATTATAGAATGCCTTAAAACAGTTAACTACTTTATCTTGATCAATAGTGAGCCAACTAAACCATTTACTATTGGAAGGAGCCTGAGACAAGGGAATCACATGTCCCCTATCCTTTTTTCCATAGCAATGGAGTATCTTCGCAGGCAAATGAACAATTTGAAAGATGAGAAGGCCTTCAGATTTCACCCCAAATGTGCTAAGCTGGGGATTACACATTTGTCCTTTGCAGATAACCTCTTACTCTTTGCTCATGGAGATGTGGGGTCTGTATATCACCTTCATCAGTGTTTTCATCAATTTTCTTTTGCCTCAGGTTTACAAGCTAACCTAGGAAAAAGTTCATTATATTGTGGAGGGGTGATACAGGAAGAAAGGGATATAATTTTTTACAACTGTTAGGATACACCTATGGGGAACTACCATTCAAATACTTGGGTATACCTGTATTGTCACGACCCAAAATCAAACTAGTCGTGATGGCACCTAACCCAACTCTCTAGGTAAGCCAATTGACAATAAACCAATTCCAATGAAATTTAATGAGATAAATAAATAAAAGAAAATATCTGAATCTTATACATTTTCCAAGGACTGGTAGTACAAATCATGAGGTTTTGAGATTTAGAGTTTACAAAGCTAGTGTAAAATAAATACATCATCTGTCTGAATTATACATAAACAGATTTTTCCTAAGTCTAGAGCTACCATGAACAAGAGGCAGCTATTACCGGAACGCGGGTACGTCTTCAATGCTAGCTCTCCTCATACACAGCAACGTCAGCATTCAAGTCTACACGCAAGGTGCAGAAGTATAGTATGAGTACAACCGACCCCATGTACTCAATAAGTAACAAACCTAACCTTAGGTTGAAAGTAGTGACGAGCTGGGACAAGGGTCAGAGTCCAACTCTAAAAACCAGCAACAGTGCATAACAATATAATAAAAAATAGTACACGAAGTAACTCAGAGATATGATGCTCGGCTCATTCACAGTTACGAAAAAATAGACATGCTTTTCAAGTATAACAGTAAATCATAAATCTTTCACTGAAAAAACTAAGTAAGTTTGAAAACTGTAATTTTTCCTAAATCTTTCAACGGGTAAATGTTTCATTTTCAAATGTCAAAAGTAAAATACATCTCTATGCCTACATGTCAAGTGTGCATATTGAATGCGATGCAACTCGGTGATAAAATCAATATTAGCACATGATCATGTGGTGAGAAGTTATGATGATAGTGTCACCGTTAAAGAATTTGGAAATAGGTTTTTTTTTTGGTCAAATATATGTTTGCTGTTTTGACTATTCTGCAAGTTAATTTGAATATTAAAGTTACGTGCGGAGTTCTAATGGTTGAGATTGAGCATGTTGATGTGGGTACACTTGAGAAGCTTGAACGTCAAGGTGTGGATTGTGAACCTAAAGCCTCTACTATTCGTATAATCCAGGTTAGTCTTTATATCCTATAAATTTGGATGAAACAACAGTTTTTGCTTGCAGTGTTTTTACTTTTTAACTATTCAGTTTTCTTACCCCTAGGATTATCAATCTTTGTTTGGTTCAATTATTGTATTTTGTAACAGGATAAATATCTTCAGAAGATCCACTTTTCTCAACATGCAATTACACTTCCTAGATCATGCAGGTGGGCTTATAAAACTGTTGTACTAAATTTTCTTCCCCTTCTAATACTACTACTACAACAACAACAACAACAACAACAGCAGCATACCCAGTATTATCCCATACTATGGGGTCTTGGCAGAGTAGGGTGTACGCAGACCATATCCCTTCTAATATATTTTTAATATTTTTCTTACCATTGATGGAAACATATGCTTAAAACAGATTAATAATCTTGAAAGTGCTAAACGAGCAGGGGATCTGTTTGGTCATCCTCTGATGATAAAGAACAGGAGGCTGGCGTATGATGGGCGTGGCAATGTTGTAGCTAACAGTGAGGAGGAGCTCTCTTCTGCAATTTATGGTTATACGTCTATAATTATGTAATGATCAAGATGTCCAAATTGACTCTTGTAGGTATTATGTGTTTTTTTGCCAAACATTTGATGTGATTACTTTATCATGCATATTATGCAAAAATATTCACGTGATTGCTTTTGCAGTGTCTACCACAGGTATCATGGTGTGCTACCGGTTTGGAAAAGCTTACTTAAGTACATATAGCTGATGCAATGAACTAAAAGTTACAACTTGAGGAGCTGACCAATCAAATTAAAGAAAATTGGTTTCATTGGGCTTAGTACTAAAGAAAAGTTACAACTTAAGTACATATATTTCTGCATCTTTGGATATGATAGAATACATTGCATGTATATACATTAACTGTTATTACCATGATTCCGTACATATATATGTTAGTAATAAAATTCTGCTCAATGAAACTACTCCTTGTGATTTCTCTATATGCACAAGATTAAATATTTTACATCTTGGTTTTGCTGTGACATATATATTTTACACTAATTATAAGTAGACCTTCCTTCCTATTAGTTCTGTTTAGTGTTTGATTGTATAAACATTTAGAAAATTCTTAATCAATTTCTTAAACATTTGAAATTAGCTGTGGTGATTGGGCCCGGGCTGACCCAAACTAGTTGTTATTAAAGTAGCAGTACTTTGAAAAATATTTTAAAAAATTCTGAATTGATTTCATGTTTACTTGCAGCTGAGCAAAATAACAAGTTTAACTCGCATTGAGCGAACTAATCCTGACATATCCCAAGCATGCTTAACAACTTGTTTGGATGGTTGTTATGTATCACTTTATAATGTATCACATCTTGTTGTATTGTTGTATCATTTTTATGTATATATAATATTTGGATAGATTGTATTGTTTGTCATTATTTCATGATGTCATGCACCAATAATATGAAGAATAAACTTGCAATATTACAAAGAAAAGTAAGATACAAGAATAGAATTATTATCCAAAAAGGTAGGATAAAAGATAAAATAAAATAATTTAATAATAAGGATGGACAAGATGAGAGAAAAACAAGGCAACGACGCGATCACAACAAATCGGTCGTTACATAAAGTGGCACTTTTTATCGTTACGTAACGATAGATTTGACGATACGTTATAATAAAATTTAAGTAACAATCAAAATAAATATTGTATTTAAAGTAACATTACTATACAATACAACATGTAACAACCATCCAAACAAGTTGTCATACATAATCATACCCATGGAAGATTTCATAAGACTAAGGATAAAAAATAACAATGAAGAACATAAGAGAAGATTAAGAAATAAAAGAAACTCTAAAAATTGAATATTAACTTCAAAAGCTTGATGAAATTGTCTTCCTTCTTCAACAATGACAACTAGGGTTGATCCTCTATAAACTAACCTAAGAAAAGTAGGAAAATAAACTCTCTAAAAGTCTAACATCCTTTCCGAAGTCGGCCTCCAAAATAGAGCCTTACATGGGTATCTATAGGTTTGGATTTTGACTTAGACTTACCATATTTGTTTTTGACTAATTAAGAAGGCTGGCCGCCAGAATGTGTGCACCGGGGCATGCTAGCACCGCTTGCAGATCTTTCGTACGTGTTCGTTGGTGATCGAGCTGGAAGGAACTGGAGTAGTGTGGCCGCATAAACTAAAGTTCACCAACAGCAGTAGCAAAAGTTATTTTGCACCTCTCTGATGTTTTTTTGTGTGCACGGTTAGAACTAGACTTCCCCGCTTGCAGTAGCAATGGTCCAATTTTCCTGCTCTGAACTTTAATTTGCATACGGTAGACGGATAGAGAACTTGTCTTGGGCACCTGCAATAGTGGAATCTTCATACTTGACGTTCAGCTCTCGAATCAGTTATGTGCGAACTAGGAGCATGTCCTGTTCCGCCCGCAGAACTTCAGCATCTTTTGACAATTCGGTTAAGTTTTGATTGCCTTTTCATCCTTTTCAGCTTCAATGCTACTAAAAACATAAAACAACGTTTTATATATATCAAATAGCACTAAATATACTCCAGAGTCAAACAATCATGCTAAGAATGTACATCTAAAACATGACATATATTTTCAGTATCAGCATACCAGTTATTATTATATGTGGAGGTGCATCTATTTTATGGTGTTCTATAAAACTAGAATCTACTACTTCAGCCGTACAAAGAACATTAGCGATTCATAAGAGAAGCTGAGAATGTCTTGTTGAGATCAATAATTCATTGTGCATGTAGCCTACCCAGCAAGAAAGAACCAACTATATTATATAAAGATGATATATATTGTATGCATATATCAGCTGATGGTAGGATTCAACAAAGAAGACATGAGGAGATATATTTTTATCAAAAATTGGTAGTATTCCCAGGAAAAGTGAGATTTTTGTTCAACGGATTCGCTTAAGTGACTATCTTGTTGATTTTCTTATCAATGCACTTCCTATTGTACGTGCTGATCTACTCTAGATCCTCCCACTACAGGTATTAAGAACCTAGTGTATGAAATTGGAATGCAACGACTCATAAATCTTAATTGATGTCTTCACTAGGGAGAGTAAATATGCACATCTCTGCCAAGGATTTTTCCGAGTAATGATTTTAACGAGACAATATTTCATCACATATTCTATATAGAATTAGGTATTCTTTTTCATCCACCATGATGTTTTTCTTGTAATACTTTAACGAGGCATATTCTTTAATGCATAGACATCTATAGGGGAGAATTATGGATACAATTATTTGTGAATGTTCATTTGCATTATTAACTCCACACCTCTTCATGCTAACTATACCCCTTCCTACTCCACTCTAATGTCTATAACCCCCACTAGTACTGCCTAATAGTGCCTATAATACTCATAATCGCCACTACTCACAACTATATAAATGTTGGCGACATCCTTTGGCGTTCACCAATGTATGACTATTATTAGATGCGTTCTGTTAATCTTGTGAATACTAGAAAAGGAAGAAAAAAAAGAGTCCTGACACGGCAGTTTAGGTGCCGCACCCGTGTCAATACGACACTGGTATGTGTATGGGATCCGTACCAGATTTAATCAAATAATTTTGAATACTTTGACCACTACGGACGGAAGAATTAGAGACGAGATACAATTTGATTCCCGAAATCAAAATCAAAACTAGGGTAAATTTGAAGAAAATAACATATCTTATCTAGGAAATCAATCCTTTACTTATCTACAACTTGAGAATAAAAAAGAAATCCACACTTTACAAGCTATAAGTAAGTATTCCACAAAATTATTCATAATTTAGAGATATTTTTATTTTATTAACTTTTTGAATTGTTTTTAGCCAGGATTCCCGCACCTGTATTCGTGCTAGGATCTGTATCCCCAGATCTTAGAATTTACATCTCAAAGGATCCAACCTCTAGATCCGTACTCGTGTCGGACACCCGTACCCGTGTCCGAGCAACTTAGGTCTCAATATCTTGCTATCTTTTTTTTTCTTTTTTTCATCTTGCTATCTTTCTTAATATTAGTGTTTTCTTAGTTTTATTTCATAACGTGAGAAATAATGCCTCAAGCTACAATTTTAACACCCAACTGGCACATGTATTGCTTGTTCCAACGGATTGCTCTCCAGCTCAGTTTAAGAAAAAGAATAGTGATGTCTTCTTCATATTGATACCTCCCAATTGGTTGTTTCTGAACTTCCCGGCAAATATGAGAAATTCCTAGTGTCCCTGGCACAGCCATATTTTCAGATCGACCAGCTAATATTTGGATGAAGAACAGACAGCAAAACAGTTTAAATGACTCGAGCAGAGAAAACTGGTGCATGCTTAGCCAATACTGAATGAATCTATCTCCCCAATTTTCTCGTGAAAGGGAGTCAAGAAGCATACTGGGCTTTCTCAAACACCCACCATGATACAACATACGTAACTCAAGATCAGTCCAAAGGAAAAACGTGAAAACCTAACCTTTGTTCCGCTATTTTATACGCACAGCATGATGAATTGGTTAAAATGAAGAGAGACCAGCAATTTGTCGGAATTTCTCATATGATACCCAGAATACAAATTGCCAAGGGCCAAGTCTTGCCCATGTAGGAAAGAATCCCTTCCACAATGCTTTGACTCCTTCAATTCCGACAGTTTTGACAAGACAATCATAGGAGTTTCTATACTTATTCTTCCCTTGCTTGTCAGCAGCCTGATTCATCATTCTTGTCTTAATTACATCTGCCGGACAACTCAATGTAGTAGCTGACAGGCCTGACATTATAGATGATAAAGTGTGTGCGTAAATATTATCATTCGCTATGTTGTTGTTGATAACAAACTTGAACTTGTCAAGTACTTTATCAATGTAGTGATACTGTGATAATGTAGACCTTGTGGAGTCTTGTGAATTCTGATTCCTAAGATCACATCAGCAACTCCTAAGTCTTTCATGTCGAATTTTCTAGCCAGTATGCGCTTAGTAGCATTTATATCTGCCATATCTTTGCTCATTATCAACATGTCATCAACATATAAACAAATAATGACTTCATGACCTGAGAGTTTTTTTAATGTAAACACATTTGTCACACTTATTGATTTTCAACTCATATGCCAACATTGTTTGGTCAAATTCAGCATGCCATTGTTTGGGTGCTTGTTTAAGTCCATAGCGACTTAACAAGTTTACACACTTTCTTTTCTTTATGAGGAACCACAAAACACTCAGGTTGTTTCATATAAATTTCTTCCTCCAATTCTCCATTTAAGAAAACTGCTTTAACATCTATTTGATGGATTTCAAGACCATACATGGGCGCCAGTGCTGTTAATACCCTAATAGATGTTATCCTTGTTACGGACGAGTAAGTGTCAAAGTAATCAAGGCCTTTATTTTGTCTATAACCTTTGACAACAAGTCTTGCCTTATATTTGTCAATAGTGCCATCAACTTTTATTTTCCTCTTAAAGACCCATTTTGAACCTAAAGGCTTATTTCCTGGATGAAGATCAACCAATTATCATGTATGATTATCCAAAATTGATTGAATCTCACTATTGACTGCCTCTTTCCTAAATGCTGAGTCAGAAGATGACATAGCTGCTTTGAAATTTTGAGGCTCATTTTCAAGAAAGAATGTCACGAAATCTGATCCAAAGGAAGTAGATGTTCTTTGACGTTTTCTACGCCTTTGATCCTCTACACTTTGAGTATTTTCCTTTGGTTCTTCCACTGGTCGTATAGGTCTTTCACTTGATGATTCGCATTCAGTTTTATACGAATAGATATTTTCAAAGAATTCAGCATTTTCTGATTCAATTACTATATTAACATGAATTTCGAGATTATCAGACTTATGAACCAAAAACCGACATGCTTTAATGTTTGTAGCATATCCAATAAAAACACAATCCACAGTTTTTGGTCCAATTTTTACATTTTTGGGTAAAGGTACTTGTACCTTTACTAAACACCCCCACACTTTGAAATATTTCAAGTTGGGTTTTCTTCATTTCCATTTTTCATATGGAATACATTGCATTTTTATGTGGGGTACTCTGTTGAGTATTCGGTTAGCTGTAAGGATAGCTTTCCCCCACAAGCTCTGCAGTAAGCCAGAACTTATTAATAAAATATTCATCATTTCCTTTATTGTCTAGTTTTTCCTTACCGTAATTCCATTGGATTAAGGTGTATAGGGGGCAATAGTTTGATGGATAATTTCATATTCTGAACATATTTCTGCAAAAGGAGATTCATATTCTCCACCCCTATCACTTTTAATTTTTTAATTTTTTTATTAAATTGATTCTCTACTTTATTCTTGTATTGTTTAAATGCTTCAATTGCTCCATCCCTACTATTAAGCAAATAAACATAATAATATCGAGAACAATCGTCAATAAAAGTTATAAAATACTTTTTTCCACCACGAGATATTGTTGACTTCATATCACAAATGTCGATATGAATTAAGTCTAAAGGATTTGAATTCCTTTCAACAGACTTATAAGGATGTTTGACAAACTTAGATTCAACACATATTTGATATTTTGATTTTTTACACTCGAATTTAGGCAATACTTCTAAATTAATTAACTTTTGCAAGGTTTTGTAATTGACATGTCCTAAACGAATGTGCCATAAATTATTCGACTCCAATAAATAAGAAGAAGCTGAAATACTGTCAATAACCATTATATTGAGTTTAAAAAGGCCCTATGTGAGGTAGACCTTTCCAACATACATAACATTCTTGCTTGCAACAACTTTGTCAGATACAAATACACATTTGAATCCATTCTTAACAACTAAAAAAGTTGGAACTAAATTTTTCCTAATAGTAGGAACATGGAGAACCCTGTTGAGCGTTAACACCTTGCCGGAAGTCATCTTCAGGAATATCTTCCCATAACCCTCAATCTTGGCTATTGTAGTATTTTCCATGGAAAACTCTTCTTCGGGACCAGCAATAAAGCAAGTCGCAAATGCTTCTTTGACAATACAAACATGTCGAGTGGCTCAAGAGTCAATGTAATGACCCGTCCGGTCGTTTTGGGTGTATTAGCCCCTATCCCCTATTTATTTCTTCCCCCGTATCCTTTTATGCTTATGTGACTTGCCGGGAGGTTTTGTTGTGGTTTCGGAGTGATTTGGGACACTTAGTCCCTTAAATGGAAGCTTAAGTCTTAGAATTTTGACCCTAGTTGGAACTGTGTGAAGACGACTTTGGAATGGAGTTTCATCGGTTCCGTTAGCTTGTTGGGTGATTTTGGACTTAGGAGTGTGTCCTGAATGTAAATTGGAGGCCTGTAGCTGATTTAGGCTTGAAATGGTGAAAGTCAAATTTTTGGGAAGTTTAACCGGAAGTGGACTTTTTGATATCAGGGTTGGATTCCGATTCGGGAAGTTGGAGTAAGTCCGTAATGTCAATTATGACTTGTGTGCAAAAATTTGTGGTCAATCGGACGTGATTTGATAGGTTTTGACATCGGTTGTGGAAGTTTGAAGTTTCAAGTTCATTAAGTTTGATTTGGAGTGTGATTCGTGTTTTTGTTGTTGTTCAATGTGATTTGAGGGCTCGACTAAGTTTGTATGATGTTTTAGGACTTGTTGGTATGTTTGGTTGAGGTCCCGGGTGCCTCGGGTTAATTTCAGGTGGTTAACGGATCATTTGGAAATGTGTTTGATTGGCTGAAGTTGTTGTACCTAGTGTAATCGCACCTGCACATTTTGGGCCATAGGTGCGGCATCGCAGAAGCGGCTATCGAGCTGCAGAAGCGATTATGGGCCTGCCCATCCGGGACCGTAGAAGCGGTCAGAGTCTCACAGAAGCGGACTCACAGGAGCGGTGAAAGGAACGCAGAAGCGGGCGCGCAGGTGCGGCCACCTCGTCGTAGAAGTAGACCCAGCCCTCTTAAGTCATTTCCGCACCTGCGATGGAATTTCTGCAAGTGCGGCATCGCAGGTGCGACTAGAGGTCCGCAGGTGCGAGATCGCTGGGCAGAAAAGGGGAAATTACGAGGGTTTGATCTCATTTTCACTTTGGGTCTTTGAGAGCTCGGATTGAGGCGATAATTCAAGGATTTTTCAGAGAGAACTTTAGGGTAATGATTCTTAACTCGTTTATGGTTATATTTCACTAATCTATAGTTGATTTCATCATTTAATTAAGGAATTTGGTTGAGAAATTTGGGAAAAATGGGAGAAGTTCTTCAACTAAGTTTTTGAGTTTTGATTGGGATTTTGATATCGGATTTGGATCATTTTGGTAAGAGTGAACTCGTGAGTGAATAAGTGTTCATATTTTATGACTTTTACCCGATTCCGATACGTGGGTCCGAGTCGAGTTTTAGGGCGATTTTCGAAATTCTTGTTAAAGTCTTGATTTCATTAATTAGATTAGTCTATTTTAGTTGTATTTATGATATGTAATTGTTTTTTTCTAGATTTGGGCTATTCGGAGTCGGATAATCGAGGAAAGGTCATTCTTACTAATTGATTGAACTTGGTTCGAGGTAAGTGGCTTGCCTAACCTTGTGTGGGGGAAATCTTGTAATGACCGGCCGATTGTTTTGAGTATTATAACCCTGTTCCCCCATTTACTTCTCAATTTATGCTTTATAGTTATTTTATAACTTACTGAGTTAGTGGGTTTGGGTCCGGAAGTAATTCGGAGTGAAATGAGACACTTAATCACATAATTAAAAATTTAAGTTAGAAAAGTGGATCGGATATGGACCTATATGTAAACGACCTCGGATTTGAATTTTGATGATTCCAATAGCTCTGTATGGTGATTTTGGGCTTAGGAGCGTGTCCGGAATATTATTTGGAGGTCCGTAGAGGAATTAGGCTTGAAATGCCGAAAGTTAAATTTTTTGGAAGTTTGACCCGGGGGGTTGACTTTTTGATATCGGGCTCGGAATCATATTCTGAAAATTTGAATACCTCCGTTATGTCATTTATGACTTGTGTTCAAAATTTGAGGTCAATCGAACGTGAATTGATAGGTTCCGGAGTCGTTTGTAGAAACTAGAAATTTTAAAGTTCATTAGGCTTGAATTGGGGTGTAATTCATGATTTTAGCGTTGTTTGAGGTGATTTGAGGGTTTGACTAAGTCCGTATGATATTTTAGGACTTGTTGGTATATTTGGTTGAGGTCTCGAGAGGCTCGGGTGAGTTTTGGATGGTTAACGGATCATTTTTGGCCTTTGTGAGATTGTTGATATTTGCTGCTGCACTTTTTTGATTCTCTCTTTAGCGTTCGCGAGTGGGCCCTCGCGTTTGCGAAGAGTGTTTTCTGAGTGTAAGGTTTTGTTCTTCGCGTCCACGAACGGGAGGACGCGAACGCGAAGGTATGTTCTGTGTGTGCATCGCGAACGCGTGAGAGGTGTTGCATTCGCGAAGAGGAGTGAGGCTATTGGGGACCCCCGGGTACTTTTTCTACGCGTTCGCGAGGTGGTGGTCATGTTCGCGAAGGTCGGAGATGGTAAAGCTTCACATTCGCGAAGGGTTAAATTTGTGGGCAGTTGAGTTGTGCTTCGCGAACGCGAGGGACCTGCCGCGTTCGCGAAGAGAGGTCTGGACATAGAGATTAAGTTCTGAAAATGGGACGTCATCCTAGTTTCAGTTTTTAACGGATTTGAGCTTGGCAAGAGGCAATTTTTGGGAGTTTTTCAAGGAAAACAACGGGGTAAGTGTTCTTAACTCAATATTGGTTAAATTATCTGAATCCATGGTTATTTTTTTCATTTAATTGGTGAATTAAGTTGGAAAAGTTTGAAAACCCTATTAGTTTAAATTGAAGATTTGAGGGTCAAGTTGGGGTCGGATTTTGATAAAATTGGTATGGTTAGACTCGTGGTTGAATGATCTTTCGAATTTTGTAACTTTTGTCGAGTTCTGAGACGTGGGCCCCACAGGCAATTTTTGAGCTAAAATTCGGATTTTTATGGAAAATTAGCATTTTCTTATAGAGTTAATTCCAATAAATTTTATTGAGTGAAACGGATTATTTGTGACTAGATTCGATGCATTCGAAGGCCGATTAGCAAGGCAAAGGCATAGTAGAGTAAAGAATTTCACGCTCTGAGGTAAGTAATGGTTTTAAATCTGGTCTTGAAGGTATGAAACCCCGGATTTTGGTATCATGTGATTATTTTGGAGGTGACGCACATGCTAGGTGACGGGTGTGTGGGCGTGCACCGAAGGGATTGTGACTTGGTCCGTCCCGGGAAAATGTAAAGTTGAATAATTTGTTGTTAGCTATATGCTCTCTATGTGTTGATCAACATTTGACTGTAAATCATGTTACAAATCATACTTAGGCTATGTGATAGTACTGTTGGGACCCACAGAGGTTGCGTACTTATTGAATTGCCTGCTAAATGATATATGTACTCAGTCTCAGTTTTTACTTGCACATTTTATCCCAGTCTCTGTTATTATTATTGATACATCAAATCATTGTTGTTTGGATCGATTTCATGATTATTGAGAAGCCAAGATACTGGAGAGATTTATGATTGAGTAAGGCCGAGGGTCTGATTGTGAGATATTGATACCATAGCATGTGAGTTATCCGTGCAGCACGTGAGTTGGCCGTGCAGATCCTTATATTATACTATAGCACGTGAGTTGGCCGTGCAGCACGTGAGTTGGCCGTGCAGATCCTTATATTATACTATAGCACGTGAGTTGGCCGTGCAACACGTGAGTTGGCCGTGCAGATCCCTTATATTATATTATGGCACGTGAGTTGTCCGTGCAACACGTGAGTTGTCCGTACAGATTATAGCGCTTGGGCTGTAGGAGCCCCTCCGGAGTTTGTACACCCCCCAATAAGTGCAGGTACCCATCGAGAGTGAGTGATGAGGGCTGGGAGCCCAGTGAGTGATAAGGGCTAGGAGCCCAGTAAGTGATTGTTGTCCTAAGAAGTTGTACTTGATTTCCATTTGTTGTTGCACTTAGTTGTTATCTGTCATTGTTGTGAAATCTCTTAAAGATTTTTATATACAGATTATATGAACAGGAACTGTTTAAAAATTGATTTGACATTAAACTTCCAGATTTGATAGCAGGTCTATTCTTTGCTGGAATTACTGGAAATGAACCATAACTGTGTAGCTCGTTACTATCTTCAGTTCTTTATTTATTATTGTTACTTACTGAGTTGGTTGTACTCATACTACACCCTGCACCTCGTGTGCAGATCCAGGTGTTCCCGGACATAGCGGGTGTTGATTCTTCCGTACAGCTGATTTTCAGGAGATTTTGAGGTAGCTGCCGTGTTTTGCAGACCTTGTCTCTCTTTCTCTATCTCCTTGTTTACTGTATTTGGTCTCAGACTATTATAGACCGTATTTTCCAGACTTGTATTCATATTAGATACTCATATACTCAGTGATACCAGGTTTTGGGGAGTGTTCGTGTCAGTATTTATGGGATTTTGTATTGTATTAAATTATTATATTTTCAAACTTAAGAGAAATTGTGGTTTATCGAGATTATTGGCTTGCCTAGTATTGAGATAGGCGCCATCACGACAGGTTGAGATTTTGGGTCGTGACAAGTTGGTATCAGAGCCTAGGTTACATAGGTCTCTCGAGTTATGAGCAGGTTTAGTAGAGTCTTGCAGATCGGTACGAAGACGTCTGTACTTATCTTCGAGAGGCTGCGGAACCCTTAGGAAAATTTCACTTTCTTGTATTCTGTCGTGCGAATTTGTTGATTCTGGAAACTAAATTTCTGCTTTCTATTCTCTCACATATGGTGAGGACACGTACTACCGGATCGTAGGGTCAGCCACCAGTTAGGGCCGCGAGAGGCCGGGGCCGAGGTAGAGGTAGATGTGTAGCTCATACCACAGTTGGACCAGCACCTATAGTACCACTAGTTGCTCCAGCTCAGGAGCAGATTCCGGATATAGCTGAGCCAAAAGGATCAGCTCAGGCACCAGCAGTGCCTATTGAGATTCCAGGCCTTTAGGAGACTTTGGCCCAAATATTGGCAGCTTGCACTGGTCTTGCTCAGGTGGTTTCAGCTCAGGCGGCACCTGCCGCTTCTCAGGCCGGAGGAGGTACTCATACCCCCATCGCCCATACTCCAGACCAGGTAGTACATGGACTTCAGATACCGGGGGCACTACCATCCCGGTCGGTTGCAACTGCTCAGGCCCCAGTAGTTCCTGTTATGGCAGATGATGAGAAGAGGAGACTTGAGAGATTTGAGAGACTTCAACCTCCACCATTTAGCGGTACTGAGTCAGAGGATACTCAGGGTTTTCTGGATAGCTGCCAACGGATGATTCGGACAACAGGTATTCTGGAGACCAGTGGGGTCTCATTCACTCCTTTTCCGTTTTCTGGGGCTGCACTCAGATGGTGGGAGACTTACGAGAGGCGTAGGCCTGTTGGCGCAACACCCCTTACTTGGCAGCAGTTCTCTGTGGTCTTTTTTGGAGAAGTTCGTGCCTTAGTCACGTAGAGAGGAGCTGCGCAGGCAGTTTGAGCCGCTTCGCCAGGGTGATATGTCAGTGACGCAGTACGAGATGAGATTTTTTGAGTTGGCTCGTCACGCAGTCTGGTTGGTTCCCACTAATAGGGAGAGGATTAGGAGGTTCATTGATGGCCTCACATATCAGCTGCGGTTACTTATGACTAGGGAGAGAGTATCTGGTGCTACTTTTGATGAGGTAGTGGACATTGCTCGGCAGATAGAGATGATTCGTAGCCAGGAACGTAGAGAGAGGGAGGCTAAGAGGCCTCGTGGTCCGGGTGATTACAACGGTGTTCTTTCAGGGGGTCAGTTTCACCGTGGTAGGGGTCGTTCTTACAGACACGCTCAGACGGGTCGTCCAGCTCATCGTGGTGCATCAGCTAGACATGGTTCTTACAGTGCTCACTCAGGCCAGTCTTCATTTAGTTCACTACCAGCGCAGAGTTCTCCTTATTCCTTGTCCGCACAGGCTTTTGTAGGTTATTCCTCGGGTTATCAAGAGCAGTAGTTCCGTCAGAGGAGGGGTTGTTTTGAGTGCAGAGAATTTGGTCATTTCAAGAGAGAGTGTCCTAGGCTGTTGAGTGGGGCTCCACAACAGAGTTCTCGACCAACGGCACCAGCACCAGCCGTTACACCACTCGCCCTTCCCTCTCGGGGTGGGGGTCAGCAGATAGGGGTCGCCCAAGAGGGGGAGGCCGATCAGGTGGCGGGCAGGCTTGATTCTATGCTTTTCCTGCCAGGACAGATGCAGTTGCCTCAGACGCAGTGATCACAAGTATTGTTTCAGTGTGCCACAGGGAGGCTTCTATATTATATGACCCTGGTTCCACTTATTCATATGTATCATCATATTTTGCTCATTACCTAGATATGCCCTGTGAGTCCTTTGTTTCACTTGTTTGTGTATCTACACCGGTGGGCGATATTATTATTGTGGACCGTGTGTATCGGTCGTGTGTGGTGACTATTGGGAAATTGGAGACTAAAGCTGATCTCTTATTACTTGGTATAGTTGATTTCGATGTAATCCTGGGTATGGATTGGTTGTCTCCATGTCATGCTATTCTGGACTGTCACACAAAAATCGTGACGTTGACGATGCCGGGGTTGCCAAAGGTTTAATGGAGAGGTTCTCTAGATTTTGTTCCTAGCAGGGTAATTTTTTATTTAAAGGCCCAACGTATGGTTGAAAAAGGATGTCTATCATATTTGGCCTTTGTGAGAGATGTTGATATTGATACTCCTATTATTGATTCAGTATCGGTCGTGCGAGACTTTCCAGATGTATTTCCTGCAGACCTGCCGGGTATGCCACCCGACATGGATATTGATTTCGGTATTGACTTGGTGCAGGGCACTCAACCTATTTCCATTCCTCCGTATCGTATGGAACCAGTTGAGTTAAAAGAATTGAAGGAGCAACTTCAGGAACTCCTTGAAAAGGGGTTTATTAGGCCTAGTGTGTCACCTTGGGGTGCACTGGTTCTGTTTGTGAAAAAGAAAGATGGTACTATGCGGATGTGCATTGACTATAGGCAGTTGAACAAAGTGACGATCAATAATAAATATCCTTTGCCGCGTATTGATGACTTATTTGACTAGCTTCAGGGAGCGAGGGTGTTCTCAAAAATTGATTTGAGATCTGGGTATCACCAGTTGAAAATTCGGGATTCAGATATTTTGAAGATGGCATTCAGAACTCGTAATGGCCACTATGAATTTCTTGTGATGTCTTTTGGGCTAACCAATGCCCCAGAAATATTTACGCATTTGATGAATAATGTATTTCAGCCATATCTTGATTTATTTGTCGTAGTATTTATTGATGATATTCTGGTGTACTCACGTAGCCAGGAGGAGCATGCACAACACTTACGTATTGTATTACAGAGGCTGAGAGATGAGAAACGTTATGCCAAATTCTCTAAGTGTGAGTTCTGGCTTAGTTCGATGGCATTCTTGGGACATATAATGTCCAGTGAAGGAATTAAGTTGGATCCAAAGAAAATAGAGGCAGTTCAGAATTGGCCCAGACCATCCTCAGTTACTGAGATTCAGAGTTTTCTTGGCTTGGCCAGTTATTATCATCGTTTCGTGGAGGATTTCTCGTCTATTGCATCACATATGTCTAAATTGACCTAGAAAGGTGCTCCGTTCTGGTGGTCGGAAGAATGTGAAGAAAGCTTTCAGAAGCTCAAGACAACTTTGACTACAGCTCCAGTATTGGTGTTGCCTACAGGTTTAGAGTCTTATACTGTGTATTGTGACGTGTCGCGTATTGGTCTCGGCGCAGTGCTGATGCAAGACGGTAGGGTGATTGCCTATGCATCCAGACAATTAAAGGTACATGAGAAGAATTATCTAGTCCACGATCTTGAGTTAGCAACTATTGTTCATGCCTTGAAAAATTGGCGGCATTACTTGTACGGTGTCCAGTGTGAGGTATATACCGATCATCGGAGTCTACAACACTTATTTAAACAGAAGGATCTTAACTTGCGGCAGCGAAGGTAGTTGGAGTTGCTTAAGGATTATGATATCACCATTCTCTATCATCCCGAAAAGGCAATGTGGTGGCCGATGCCTTGAGTCATAAGGCGGAGAGCTTGGGCAGCTTAACATACTTACTGGTAGCAGAGAGACCTTTAGCCTTGGATGTTCAGGCCTTGGCTAATCAGTTTGTTAGATTGGATATTTCCGAGCCGAATCGACTTTTGGCCTGTGTGGTTTCTCGATCTTCTTTATATGATCGCATCAGAGAGTGCCAGTATGATGATCCATATCTGCTTGTCCTTAAGGACACGGTTCAGCACGGTGATGCCAAGGAAGTCACTATTGGAGATGACGGTGTATTACGGATGTGGGGCAGGCTTTGTGTGCTTAATGTAGATGGTTTACGTGAGCTGATTCTCCAGGAAGCTCACAGTTCGTGGTAATCTATTCATCCAAGCGCCACGAAGATGTATCAGGATTTGACAGCACTATTGGTAGAGGCGGATGAAGAAAGATATAGTTGCATTTGTATCTCGGTGTTTAAATTGTCAACAGGTAAAGTACGAGCATCAGAGACCGGGCGGATTGCTACAGAGACTTGAAATTTCGAAGTGGAAGTGGGAGCGTATTACCATGGACTTCTAGTTGGACTCCCATAGACTTTGAGAAAGTTTGATGTTGTTTGGGTGATAGTAGACCGGTTGACCAAATCTGCGTATTTTATTCCAGTCGGTACTAATTATTCTTCGGAGCGGTTGGCTGGGATTTATATTCATGAGATTGTTCACCTACACGGTGCGCCGGTGTCCATCATTTTAGATCAGGGTAAGCAATTTACCTCACATTTTTGGAGGGCAGTGCAGCGAGAATTGGGCACACAGGTTCAGTTGAGTACAACATTTCACCCTCAAACGGATGAACAGTCTGAGCGCACTATTCATATATTGGAGGATATGCTACGCGCTTGTGTCATTGATTTTGGGGGTTATTGTGATCAATTTCTGCCACTCGCGGAGTTTGCTTACAATAATAGCTACCAGTCAAGCATTCAAATGGCTCCGTATGAAGCTTTGTATATGAGACGGTGCCGATCTTCGGTGGGTTGGTTTGAGCCTGGTGAGGTTAGGCTATTGGGTACTGACTTGGTTCAGGATGCTTTAGAGAAGGTCAAAGTGATTCAGGAACGGCTTCGCATGGCAAAGTCTAGACAAAAGAGTTATGCCAACAAGAAGGTTCATGATGTTTCTCACATGGTGGGGGAGTAGGTTTTGCTTAAGATTTCACCCATGAAGGGTGTGTTGAGGTTCGAGAAGAAGGTCAAGTTGAGCCCTCGGTATATTGGGCCTTTTGAGATACTTAAGCAAATTGGAGAGGTGGCTTATGAACTTGCTTTGCCACCTAGTCTATTAGGTGTTCATCTAGTGTTCCATGTATCCATGCTCCGAAAGTACGTTGGGGTTCCGTCTCATATTCTGGATTTCAGTACAGTACAGCTGGATGGTAATTTGACTTATGACGTGGAACCAGTGGCTATTTTAGACCTGCATGTTAGAAAGCTAAGGTCAAAGAGCATAGCATCAGTGAAGGTGCAGTGGAGATGCCAGCCAGCTGGAGAAGCTACTTGTGAGATTGAGCAGGAGATGCGGAGCAAATATCCACACTTATTTGAAACTCCAGGTATTGTTCTAAACCCGTTTGAGGACGAACGTTTGTTTAAGAGGGGGAGAATGTAACGACCCAGCCAGTCGTTTTGAGTATTATAACCCCGTTCCCCCATTTACTGCTCAATTTATGATTTATAGTTGTTTTATGACTTACCGGGTTAGTGGGTTTGGGTCCGGAAGGAATTCGGAGTAAAATGAGACACTTAGTCTCATAATTGAAAATTTAAGTTAGAAAAGTGGACCGGATATGGACCTATGTGTAAACGACCTCGGATTTGAATTTTGATGATTCCAATAGCTCCTTATGGTGATTTTGGGCTTAGAAGCATGTCCGGAATATTATTTGGAGGTCCGTAGAGGAATTAGACTTGAAATGCCGAAAGTTGAATTTTTGGGAAGTTTGACCGGGGGTTGATATTTTTATATCGAGGTCGGAATCCGATTCTGAAAATTAGAATACCTCCGTTATGTCATTTATGACTTGTGTGCAAAATTTGAGGTCAATCGGACGTGAATTGATAGGTTCTGGAGTCGTTTGGAGAAACTAGAAAGTTTAAAGTTCATTAGGCTTGAATTAGGGGTGTAATTCATGGTTTTAGCATTGTTTGAGGTGATTTGAGGGTTCAACTAAGTCCGTATGATGTTTTAGGACTTGTTTGTATATTTGGTTGAGGTCCTTAGGGGCTCGGGTGAGTTTTGGATGGTTAACGGATCATTTTTGGCCGTGGTGAGATTGCTGATATCTGCTGCTGCATTTTTTTGATTCTCTCTTTCGCGTTCGCGAGTGGGCCCTCGGGTTCGCAAAGAGTGTTTTCTGAGTGTAAGGTTTTGTTCTTCGCGTCCGCGAAGGGGAGGATGCGAACGCGAAGGTATGGTCTGTGTGTGCATCGCGAACGCGTGAGAGGTGTCGCATTTGCAAAGAGGAGTGAGGCTATTGGGGAACTCAGGTCCTTGTTCTACGCGTTCGCGAGGTGGCATTCGCGTTTGCGAAGGTCTGAGCTGGTAAAGCTTCGCGTTCGTGAAGCCACGGTGGTGTTCACGAAGGGTTGAATTTGTGGGCAGTCGAGTGGTGCTTCGCGAACGCGAGGGACCTGTCGCGTTTGCGAAGAAGAGAGGTTTGGACAGTGAGTTTAAGTTCTGAAAAGTTTTTGACGAATTTGAGCTCGGGAAGAGGCGATTTTCGGGAGTTTTTCAAGGAAAACAATGGGGTAAGTGTTCTTAACTCAATATTGGTTAAATTACCCGAATCCTTGGTTGTTTTTATCATTTAATTGGTGAATTAAGTTGGAAACGTTTGAAAACCCTCTTAGTTTAAATTGAAGATTTGAGGGTCGATTTGGGGTTGAATTTTGATAAAATTTGTATGGTTAGACTCGTGGTTGAATGGGCTTTCGGATTTTGTTACTTTTGTTGAGTTCCGAGACTTGGGCCCCACAAGCGATTTTTGAGCTAAAATTCGGATTTTTATGGAAAATTAGCATTTTCTTATGGAGTTAATTCCATTAAATTTTATTGACTGAAACGAATTATTTGTGATTAGATTCGAGGCATTCGGAGGCCGATTTGTGAGGCAAAGGCATAGCAGAGTAAAGAATTTCACGCTCTGAGGTAAGTAACAATTTTAAATCTGGTCCTGAGGGTATGAAACCCCGAATTTTGGTATCATGTGATTATTTTGGAGGTGACGCACATGCTAGGTGACGGGCGTGTGGGTATGCACCGAAGGGATTATGACTTGGTCCGTCCCGGGAAACTGTAAAGTTGAATAATTTGTTGTTAGTTATATGCTCTCTATTTGTTGATAAACACTTGACTGTAAATCATGTTACAAATCATGCTCCCACAGAGGTATCATGCTCCCACAGAGGTTGCGTACTTGTTGAATTGCCTGCTAAATGCTATATGTACTCAGTCTCAAGTTTTACTTGCACATTTTATCCCAGTCTCTGTTATTATTACTGATACATCATATCCTTGTTGTTTGGACTGATTTCATGATTATTGAGAGGCCAAGAGACTGGAGAGATTTATAACTGAGTAAGGCCGAGGGCCTGATTGTGAGATATTGATACCATAGCATGTGAGTTGTCCGTGCAATACGTGAGTTGGCCGTGCAGATCCTTATATTATACTATAGTACGTGAATTGGCCGTGCAACACGTGAGTTGGCCGTGCAGATCTTTATATTGTACTATAGCACGTGAGTTGGCCGTGCAACACGTGAGTTGGCCGTGCGGATCCTTATATTATATTATGTCATGTGAGTTATCCGTGCCACACGTGAGTTGTCCATGCAGATTATAGCGCTTGGGCTGTAGGAGTCCCTCCGGAGTCTGTACACCCCCAGTAAGCGCGGGTACCCATCGAGAGTGAGTGATGAGGGTTGGGAGCCCAGTGAGTGATAAGTGTTGGAAGCCCAGTGAGTGATTGTTGTCCTAAGAGGTTGTACTTGATTTCCATTTGTTGTTGCACTTAGTTGTTATCTGTCATTGTTGTGAAATCTCTTAAAGATTTTTATATATGGATTACATGAACAGGAACTGTATAAAAATTGATTTTACATTAAACTGCCATATTTGATAGCATAATTGGAAATGAACCATAACTGTGTAGCTTGTTACTATCTTCAGTTCTTTATTTATTATTGTTACTTACTGAGTTGGTTGTACTCATACTACACCCTGCACTTCGTGTGCAGATCAAGGTGTTCCCGGACATAGCGGGTGTTGATTCTTCCGTAAAGCTGATTTTCAGGAGATTTTGAGGTAGCTGCCGTGTTTTGCAGACCTTGTCTCTCCTTCTATATCTCTTTGTTTACTGTATTTGATCTCAGACTATTATAGACTGTATTTTCCAGAATTGTATTCATATTAGATGCTCATGTACTCAGTGACACCATGTTTTGGGGTGTGTTCGTGTTAGTATTTATGGGATTTTGTGTTGTATTAAATTGTTGTATTTTAAAACTTAAGAGAAATTGTGGTTTATCGAGATTATCGACTTGCCTAGTATTGATATATGCGCCATCACGACAGGTTGGGATTTTGGGTCTTGGCAAATCCCCTTAGGATTTGGTACTGTTGTGATATGTGAGCATTGTGTACGTGAGGTGACGAGTGTGTACACGGGCTATTTGTTGAAAAATCTGATTCTTTTACTGAGTAGTAACTTGTTTTCATCTTAATTGAGCTATACCAGCATGTGTAGTTATCCTGTTTAGCCTAATATGGCATGTCTACGTGCTTGAACTGCTTATTTGAACTCTGTGCAGCATACCTAGTTGATTTCCTGCTTCTCCTTGATCTTCATCAGTCTTAACTGTAGAATTCTTGATGTTAACTGTTGTATCTATCGATTTGAGTTGTGTGTTTAATTTTGAGACTACGAGGCAGCACCTCGGGAGTTCTCCCTGTATATTTACTTTTAAGACTATGAGGCGGTACCTCGGGAGTTCTCCCGTCATATCTACTTTTGAGACTACGAGGCAGTACCTCGGGACTTCTCCCTATATATTTACTTTTGAGACTACGAGGCGGTACCTCGGGAGTTCTCCCTGCACATTTACTTTTGAGACTACCAGGCGGTACCTCAAGAGATCTATTTCCATATTTACTTTGGGACTATGAGACGGTATCTCGAGAGATCCCCTGCTGTTTAATCATGTGTGTTGTACTGCTATTTTGCTATGTTTCTTTTCTTTTTTGTTAAATTCGAGTCTCTTATTATATTGCTACATTCTCCTGCTTTATTGTTATATACCAGTAGGCCCTGACTTGACCTCGTCACTACTCGACCGAGGTTAGGCTTGGCACTTACTGGGTACCCTTGTGGTGTACTCATGCTACTCTTCTGTACATGTTTTGTATGCAGATCCAGGTGTATCTTATCAGCCCCGCTACTAGGTGATAGTGCTTGCTGTTGTACGGAGACTTCAAGGTATATCTGCCGCGTCCGCAGACCTTGAAGTCGCCCTCTATTTTCTCCTATGTCATTTACCTTCATATTTATTTTATTATACTCTAGTGTATAGAGATTCTAGCTTCCTTCTGTATCTTGTGACTTATGATGTTCCGGATTTTGGGAATACTATGTGTTACTAGAGTGGTGGTTATTGTACATGCCGAGCGACATGGTTACCGGTTATTTAGTTATCTGTTGCAGTTAATTGTTAAATTTTACTTCCATTTTTGTTATTTCCGCATTTTGTTAGGCTTACCTAGTTGTAGAGACTAGGTGCTGTCACGACATCTTACGGAGGGAGAATTGGGTCGTGACAAGTTGGTATCAGAGCCCTAGGTTCATAGGTGTCGTAAGTCATAAGCCGATTTATTAGAGTCTCGCGGATCGGTACGGAGACGTCTGTACTTATCTTCGGGAGGCTATGGAACTGTTAGGAAAAATTACACTCCTTGATTCCTTGTCGTGCGAAAATTGTTGACTTCAATATTCTAAACTTCTGTATTCTATTCTCGCAGATGCGATCATACCAGCACTATGCACCAGATCCCATCAAAACTCTGAAGTTAAGCGTGCTTGGGCGGGAGTAGTACTAGGATGGGTGACCCCTTGGGAAGTCCTCGTGTTGCAACCCTTAAATTCATTATGTGGTTTGTTCGCCTCAGGTATTGTATTCCTTGTTGCTATAATTTGGTACTACTTATCCTTTATCTCTCCCTTTTTATTTTCTCTTCCATCTTTCTTCCTCCTTGCTTTCCTCTTCTTCTTCTTCTTCTTCTTTCCCTTCCTGAGTCGAGGGTCTATTGGAAACAGCCTCTCTACCTACATTAGGTAGGGGTAAGGTCTGCGTACAGACTACCCTCCCCAGTTTGTTATTGTTTGTCTGTATTCTATTCTCTCACAAATGGTGAGGACACGTACAGGTAGATCTGATGACCATGCATCTGCACTCCCTGTTAGAGTCGCGAGAGGCCGGGGCCGGGGTAGAGGCCGAGTACATCCACTTGGTGCAGCCAGAGCACCTGCACGAGCTACCACAGAGGAGCCACCAGTAGCTCCAGTTGGAGGCCAGGCACCTGAGACGCCTTTTACTACACTAGCTATCCAGGAGACTCTAGCCCAGTTTCTGAGCATGTTCAGCACCTTGGCTCAGGCTGGATTAATTCCACTTGATCCTGCCACATCTCAGGATGGGGGAGGAGCGCAGACTCCCGTCGCTGGTACTCCAGAGCAGTGGGTTCAGGTCGACCAAGTTCCAGATACTATACTGATGCAACCGGTAGCTCTAGCTCAACCCGAGGTTAGGGCAGCAATTTCTGAGGCAGAGCAGCTCAGACTTGAGAGGTACAAGAAGTACCACCCTTTTACCTTCAGTGGATTAGCGTCAGAGGATGCCCAGGGTTTTCTGGAGGAGTGTCACCATTGTTACACCCTATATTTTCGTATGTAAAAATGCGTCGTAAGCAAACTAATGTAGGACAAAAAAAATGAGATAATATTTAAAAGTATATAAAGTAAGTTAATCATGTTACCTCTGAGGTTACAAATATTGAAGATCATGAACAACAAGTACAAAGAGGGTTGGACAGTTCAGAAGCTAAAGCAATTAAATAAAACAATGTTTCGTCGAAAGTCGACAAGTTGGGAATGTTATAACATGTACCTTTGAGGTGAGATTAGGGTGATTAACATGATAAGGAGATTATGTTATGATTTATATTAGTCGTATGACATCCGTGTGTTATGTTTTAATGTCAAGCGAGTTGTGGAACAAAAGTCGATGAAAGTCATCACAAGTTACACTCATAAGTTTTACTGAAATTTTAGGTCAAATGTAACTGCAATTTTCTCCCAATATACTTAGAGTTATGGTGTGTTCCACACATCAAATTAAAGATCTATGAGTCTATTTTCCAACGCATTAAACCATTTGTCAATACGACATCGGAGTAGAGAGATATGTGCATTTATGCGATACTGCGCAAGCTGCTAGGTGACAAGTAGGTGTGTCACCTACTTGCTTAAATGAAAGCCCAAAAATGGGCCATTTCGGGTCGTCCAAAGAGGCCTTTTAAGGGCCTATTTTCTTCATATATTAGACTTAAAATAGAGCATAATAACCAGACATAAGCTCTGCAAAGAATCCTCCCAAAAATTTCCCACAAACCCTAATTGATTTTCTCTCCCTTTCAAGTTCCAATTGGAGGTAAAACTTAGAGTTTGAAGAACCAAGATAGGAGCTGAGTTATCCAACAAATAAGGTGAGTTTACTGCTCTCTTTCATCCATTTTTTCTTCTGTAAATTCATGGTAAGTCGTTCTATACTTGTAAGAACTCACGGGATGGTGATCGGAAGCCGTGAGTTCGAGTTATTCACTTGTAGCGGACTGTTTTGTGGACTGTTTTGTGTTGCTGTTGGGCTGCGTGTTTTATTACTATTTTGTGGAGTTTTGGAGGAGGAAGGGGGTTTATAAACACCATATAAATGTAGGGTGGTTGGCTGGTCGTTCGTCATAACATTTTCGGGTCGTTTGACACTACTACGGTGGTCGTTTTGTGTACGAAGAGATTGGGGTGTGTTGGGCTGTTTTGTAGTATTTGATGGTGTATATAGGGCTGGAAAATGATGTATATATGTTGTTATTGTTCTGTCCTTGTATTGTTGGTGTCATCTTGAAGTTGGAGGAAGGGCATATTATAGGGGAGATGCTGCCCGTTTTAATACAAAATAGGTTTGTCGTTCATTGTGCGATAGTTGTACCTTTCGTAACTTAACGATAGTATTATTATCATTCTTGTATATTAAGGTGCGAAGAGGTGAGTTCAACTTGGTGATTGAAAAGATTGTGATAAGGTATGTTAAGGCTAAGCCTTCCTTCATTTTGGCATGATCTCGTAGCTACATGTGTTAGTAATGAGACAAAAGAGAAGTTCATATTCATGAATTTATTCACACTATTCTAGTCTCATAAGTTACAATATTATTCCTTATCGAGACTCTATATTCAATTTTAGTATTGTCTTCTTCCAGTCAAGAGAGCAGCAAGCCTATATATACAGTATTACAGTATTTTCATTACCATCGAGCTATAATCGATGGGCAGGCCCCTATTGGGCAACCTCTGATCAGATGGAAAGTTATATACCGAGCCTACTGTGGCCGAGCGCCTATGAGCGAGCCCAGCATGGCCGAGATACATAGCCTAGTATGGCCGAGCGCCTATGAGCGAGCCTACTATGGCAGAGCAGTTATATATATACCGAGCCTTATAAGGCCGTACAATTATTTTACTTACTATATTGAAGGAGTTGAGTCAGTATCAGCAGGTAAGTATATCTCCAGATCATCTTTGACTCCCAGTTAATTTCAGTTATCATATTATCAGTTCAGTTTCAGATTTCAGTTATTTTATTGCCTTACATACTCGGTACATTATTTCGTACTGACGTCCCTTTTTCGGGGACGCTGCATTTCATGCATGCAGGTTCAGATAGACGGACGAGTAGATCTCCTCAGTAGGTGTTTTCCGAGTTCAGCCTGATCGGTAAGCTCCATGTCTTTCGGAGTTACCAGGTCTAGAGTGTTGTGTACATCTTATGTATATCTGTATATATGTTATGGGTAGGTCGGGGCCCTGTTCCGATCACAGTACATCTATCAGTAGAGGCTTGTAGGCATATCCTGTTGGTTAGTGCAGTATGTTGGGTTTGTATAAATTGGTGGTTTGTCAGCTGTAGTAGCTATGACGGCCTTGTCGGCCTAGCTTTATATTGATATTTAGTTAGTGCTAGTTTCCATTCAGTTTTATATTTTGCTTCGCAAATTGTCTTGCAAGGTGGCCCCATGGCCAAAGTATGACATTATGTGTTCAGAGTCCCTTAGTCGCAATTTGGTACGCCAGGTTAGGTGAGGCACGGGGTGCTTGTCTCGCTCCTAGGTTCGGGGCGTGAAAAACTTGGTATCAGAGCAGTTCTATCCTAGGGAGTCTACAAGCCGTGTCTAGTAGAGTCTTGTTTATAGATGTGTTGTGCACCACATTATATAAGCAGGGCACTACAGGGCATTTAGGAGTTGGTTACCCTTCTTTGAAATCTAAATCGTGCTATAGAACTGAGTTATAGGAAATTTGAATTAAACTTATGTGTTGGTGTTTGCATGCACAGATGACGGTGACTAGGAAGACTACGGCTAGCCAGAGGAGAGATACAGTAGTAGGTGAAGGGACCAGCAGGGTACCCCCAGTAGATGGGGCCCAGTCTGAGGCTCAAGGTGAGACCCCTACTCAGCCATTACCGGCTCCTCCACCAACTACGGAGATTCCTAGGGAAACCGCACATCCAGTTCCCCCTCCACTTCCATCAGATCAGGACTTAAGGAGTGCGGTGCATTTGTTGACACAGTTGGTAGCTACCCAGCAACATGCTAGGGCATCAGCTAGTGCAGGAACTTCTGAGGGGTCTGGGAGTTCAAGGGTCCGAGAGTTTATTGCTTTGAGTCCCCCAGAGTTCACGGGGACAGATCAGAGGGAGGACCCACAGGATTTCATAGATCAGCTTCACATGATCTTTCGTATTATGCATGCCACGGAGAAAGAGGCAGTTGAGCTAGCAGCTTTTCGACTCCGAGATATAGCCATCCTTTGGTATGAGGGATGGGAGAGGTCCAGGGGACGTGATACACCTCCAGCTATTTGGGAGAATTTTTCAGATGCTTTCCTTGACCAGTACTTACCGCGGGAGATCCGACAGGCTCGAGTCGATTAGTTTCTAGCCCTCAAGCAGGGTAATATGAGTGTTCGAGAGTATAGTCTCCGTTTTGACTCATTGGCCAGATATGCACCATCCATAGTTTCTACTATGCGGGACAGGATTCACAGGTTTATAGCAGGGTTAGCCCCAGAGTTAACCGAGGCATGTGCCACCGCTGCATTGCAGGATAGTATGGATATCTCCCGGATTCAGGCATTCGCCCAGAATATAGAAAGGGGTAGGCGTCGGCAGCAGGGTACAGAGAGGGCTGAGCAAGGGCAACGTAAGAGGATGAGATTTCCCAGGTCTCAGGAGCAATCTCAGGGTAGTTATAGGACCCAGTACTTCGGACGGCCACCTAGGCCTCCGCCACCTCAGTTACAGGGTTACGGGTATGACCGCTATACTCAGTCAGGACCAGGTGAGAGCTCACGGGCATCGGGTTTGCAGCGACAACGAGGTTCTGCGCAGACATGGTCATTTCCTCCGCGGTGTGACATCTATGGTAGAGGACACTTGGGTCAATGCCGAGCAGGTTCTGATGCTTGTTATACATGTGGGCGTCCGGGGCATATGATGCGAGATTGCCCAAATAGAGATTCTGGGGGAATGGCACAACCAGCGAGTTCAGCAACAGGATCGTCTATGTCCGTGCATCCTTCAAGGCATGAGTCTCAGTCTTTGGCTGGTAGAGGTCGAGGCAGAGGTAGAGGTTCCAGTTCAAGTGGTAATCAGAACCGTATCTATGCTTTAGCGGGTCGACAGGACCAGGAGTCTTCACCAGACGTTGTGACAGGTATATTAACCATTTTCTCTCACGATGCTTATGCTTTGATAGACCCAGGATCTACTTTATCGTATATTACCCCATTTGTCGCGAGGAAGTTTGGTATAGTGCCTGAAATACTAAGTGATCCTTTTGCGGTATCTACACCGGTCAGAGAATCGATTATTGCTAGACGGGTTTACCGAGGTTGTACGGTGACAATTTGTAGTCGTCAGACCTCAGCTGACCTAGTTGAGCTAGAGATGATGGACTTTGATGCTATCATGGGCATGGACTGGTTGGCAGCTTGCTATGCCACAGTTGATTGCCGAGCAAAGGTAGCCAAATTTCATTTTCCGGGTGAGCCAGTCCTTGAATGGGTAGGTAATACACCAACACCCAGAGGTAGGTTTATTTCCTATCTGAAGGCGAGGAAAATGATCGCAAAAGGGTGCATTTATCATATTGTGCGAGTTAGAGATGCAGATGCTGAGATACCTACACTTCAGTCTATTCCCATAGTCAAAGAGTATGCAGATGTGTTTCCAGATGAGCTTCCAGGTATTCCTCCAGAGCGAGAGATTGATTTTAGCATCGATTTGCTTCAGGAACTCAACCAATGTCCGTCCCTCCGTATAGAATGGCACCTGCCGAATTGAAGGAGTTGAAGGAGCAGTTAAAAGATTTGCTGGAGAAAGGTTACATTAGGCCCAGTACCTCACCTTGGGGTGCACCGGTACTATTTGTGCGGAAGAAAGACGGCTCGCTGAGGATGTGTATCGATTATAGGCAGTTGAACAAGGTAACTATTAAGAATAAGTATCCACTTCCAAGGATCGATGACTTGTTTGATCAGTTGCAGGGAGCTAGATGCTTTTCCAAGATTGATTTGAGGTCGGGGTACCACCAGGTCAGAGTTCTGGAAAAAGATATTCCGAAGACAGCCTTCAGGACCCGATATGGCCACTTCGAGTTCCTTGTCATGTCCTTCGGGTTGACTAATGCACCCGCTGTATTTATGGACTTGATGAATAGCCTATTCCGGACATTTTTAGATCTGTTCGTGATAGTATTTATTGATGATATTCTGGTTTATTCCCGTTCAGAGGATGAGCATGCGGACCACCTGCGAGCGGTACTCCAAACCCTCCGTGATCGTAAGTTGTATGCTAAGTTTTCTAAATGTGAGTTCTGGTTGAAGTCTGTAGCATTCTTGGGGCATATTGTATCAGATGAAGGGATAAAGGTGGACACTCAGAAGATTGAGGCCGTGAAATCTTGGCCTAGACCTACCACTCCGACAGAGGTTCGTAGCTTTCTAGGCTTAGCAGGATACTATCGGAGGTTCGTAGAGGGTTTTTCTTCCCTTTCGGCACCATTGACGAAGTTGACACAGAAAGAAACTAAGTTTCAATGGACAGAGGCTTGTGAGCGGAGTTTCCAAGAGCTTAAGAACAAGTTGACCTCAGCTCCAGTTCTAACACTTCCAGAGGGTCTAGAGGGTTATGCCGTGTATTGTGATGCATCAGGTGTCGGGTTAGGATGTGTCCTGATGCAACATGGGAAGGTAATTGCATATGCTTCAAGGCAGTTGAGGAAGCACGAGAGGAATTATCCGACCCACGACCTCGAGTTAGCTGCGGTTGTCCATGCACTTAAGATATGGCGGCATTATTTATATGGTGTTCATGTTGATATATTTACTGATCATAAAAGCCTACAATATATTTTCAAGCAGAAAGAGTTGAATTTGCGACAGAGGCGATGGCTTGAGTTATTGAAAGATTACGATGTTAACATTCTCTACCATCCAGGGAAAGCTAATGTTGTAGCAGATGCCTTAAGTCGCCGATCTATGGGTAGCTTAGCACATGTAGAGCCCGAGAAAAGAAAATTAGCTAGAGATATTCATCAATTGGCTTCGTTGGGGGTTCGGTTAGTAGATTCTGAGGATGGTGGAGTTGTAATCCAAAACACTGCAAAATCATCCCTCATAGCTGAAGTCAAGGAAAGGCAGTACGAGGACCCAGAGTTGGTCGAGTTGAGAGAGCGAGTTCCGCAGCAGAAGAAGCCATTGTTAGAGCTCAAGGGAGATGGGGTTCTCAGATACAAGGGTCGTTTGTGTGTTCCAGATGTAGCAGGGCTACGAGACAGGATTATGTCAGAGGCAAATTGCTGCTATTTATAAAGATTGGCCATGTGTGGCATGCATAGTATGTTTCTGGCTACGTGCAGGTTGGTTTTAACCTAGTGTACGAAGGATACTCTGGAAAAAGTTTCCAAAGTCTCCAAGAGTAAACATTCGAGGACGAATGTTCCCAAGGGGGAGAGATGTTACACCCTATATTTTCGTATGTAAAAATGCGTCGTAAGCAAACTAATGTAGGACAAAAAAAATGAGATAATATTTAAAAGTATATAAAGTAAGTTAATCATGTTACCTCTGAGGTTACAAATATTGAAGATCATGAACAACAAGTACAAAGAGGGTTGGACAGTTCAGAAGCTAAAGCAATTAAATAAAACAATGTTTCGTCGAAAGTCGACAAGTTGGGAATGTTATAACATGTACCTTTGAGGTGAGATTAGGGTGATTAACATGATAAGGAGATTATGTTATGATTTATATTAGTCGTATGACATCCGTGTGTTATGTTTTAATGTCAAGCGAGTTGTGGAACAAAAGTCGATGAAAGTCATCACAAGTTACACTCATAAGTTTTACTGAAATTTTAGGTCAAATGTAACTGCAATGTTCTCCCAATATACTTAGAGTTATGGTGTGTTCCACACATCAAATTAAAGATCTATGAGTCTATTTTCCAACGCATTAAACCATTTGTCAATACGACATCGGAGTAGAGAGATATGTGCATTTTTGCGATACTGCGCAAGCTGCTAGGTGACAAGTAGGTGTGTCACCTACTTGCTTAAATGAAAGCCCAAAAATGGGCCATTTCGGGTCGTCCAAAGAGGCCTTTTAAGGGCCTATTTTCTTCATATATTAGACTTAAAATAGAGCATAATAACCATACATAAGCTCTGCAAAGAATCCTCCCAAAAATTTCCCACAAACCCTAATTGATTTTCTCTCCCTTTCAAGTTCCAATTGGAGGTAAAACTTAGAGTTTGAAGAACCAAGATAGGAGCTGAGTTATCCAACAAATAAGGTGAGTTTACTGCTCTCTTTCATCCATTTTTTCTTCTGTAAATTCATGGTAAGTCGTTCTATACTTGTAAGAACTCACGGGATGGTGATCGGAAGCCGTGAGTTCGAGTTATTCACTTGTAGCGGACTGTTTTGTGGACTGTTTTGTGTTGCTGTTGGGCTGCGTGTTTTATTACTATTTTGTGGAGTTTTGGAGGAGGAAGGGGGTTTATAAACACCATATAAATGTAGGGTGGTTGGCTGGTCGTTCGTCATAACATTTTCGGGTCGTTTGACACTACTACGGTGGTCGTTTTGTGTACGAAGAGATTGGGGTGTGTTGGGCTGTTTTGTAGTATTTGATGGTGTATATAGGGCTGGAAAATGATGTATATATGTTGTTATTGTTCTGTCCTTGTATTGTTGGTGTCATCTTGAAGTTGGAGGAAGGGCATATTATAGGGGAGATGCTGCCCGTTTTAATACAAAATAGGTTTGTCGTTCATTGTGCGATAGTTGTACCTTTCGTAACTTAACGATAGTATTATTATCATTCTTGTAGATTAAGGTGCGAAGAGGTGAGTTCAACTTGGTGATTGAAAAGATTGTGATAAGGTATGTTAAGGCTAAGCCTTTCTTCATTTTGGCATGATCTCGTAGCTACATGTGTTAGTAATGAGACAAAAAGAGAAGTTCATATTCATGAATTTATTCACACTATTCTAGTCTCATAAGTTACAATATTATTCCTTATCGAGACTCTATATTCAATTTTAGTATTGTCTTCTTCCAGTCAAGAGAGCAGCAAGCCTATATATACAGTATTACAGTATTTTCATTACCATCGAGCTATAATCGATGGGCAGGCCCCTATTGGGCAACCTCTGATCAGATGGAAAGTTATATACCGAGCCTACTGTGGCCGAGCGCCTATGAGCGAGCCCAGCATGGCCGAGATACATAGCCTAGTATGGCCGAGCGCCTATGAGCGAGCCTACTATGGCAGAGCAGTTATATATATACCGAGCCTTATAAGGCCGTACAATTATTTTACTTACTATATTGAAGGAGTTGAGTCAGTATCAGCAGGTAAGTATATCTCCAGATCATCTTTGACTCCCAGTTAATTTCAGTTATCATATTATCAGTTCAGTTTCAGATTTCAGTTATTTTATTGCCTTACATACTCGGTACATTATTTCGTACTGACGTCCCTTTTTCGGGGACGCTGCATTTCATGCATGCAGGTTCAGATAGACGGACGAGTAGATCTCCTCAGTAGGTGTTTCCCGAGTTCAGCCTGATCGGTAAGATCCATGTCTTTCGGAGTTACCAGGTCTAGAGTGTTGTGTACATCTTATGTATATCTGTATATATGTTATGGGTAGGTCGGGGCCCTGTTCCGATCACAGTACATCTATCAGTAGAGGCTTGTAGGCATATCCTGTTGGTTAGTGCAGTATGTTGGGTTTGTATAAATTGGTGGTTTGTCAGCTGTAGTAGCTATGACGGCCTTGTCGGCCTAGCTTTATATTGATATTTAGTTAGTGCTAGTTTCCATTCAGTTTTATATTTTGCTTCGCAAATTGTCTTGCAAGGTGGCCCCATGGCCAAAGTATGACATTATGTGTTCAGAGTCCCTTAGTCGCAATTTGGTACGCCAGGTTAGGTGAGGCACGGGGTGCTTGTCTCGCTTCTAGGTTCGGGGCGTGACAACCGTATTCTCCGTACTATGGGTGTAGCGGAGTTGAGTGGGTTTTCTTTTATTACATTCCAGCTTAGAGGAGCTGCCTATCAGTCGTGGCATGCTTATGAGTTGGGTAGTCTTGGTGAGGCAACTTTACTTACATGGACCCAGTTCTCGGACATGTTCTTGAGTGAGTATGTTCCCCAGAGTCTCAGGCATGCATGGCGCGCGGAGTTTGAGCAGGTGAGCCAGGATGCTATGATTGTGTCAGAGTATGCAGTTTGCTGCAGTGATTTGGCCCGACATGCACCAGCCTTGGTTGCTACAGTTCGAGAGAGGGCTCGTCGGTTTATCAAGGGACTCCACCCCAATAACAGGCTTAGCATGGCTTGGGAGTAGGAGATGGATATTTCTTACCAGCAGGTTGTGAGTATTGCTAGGAGATTGGAGGGTATGTTTGCTCGGGAGAGAGAGAGAGCTGAGGGAGGCCAAGAGGTCTCGAGAGTCTGGCACTTATAGTGGTACTCGTGCCCCAGCTACAGTTCGCCATGGTAGGGGCTATGGGAGTCGCCCCATTCATTCAGCTCTTCCAGCCGCTAGTGGTATTCCGACCCCTTCTAGGCCCAGGAGCCTTATTATGCACCGCCAGTATCTAGTGTGCCTCCTGCATGGGGTACGTTTAACGGTCAGTCCGGCAGACCTGGCCAGAGCCAGTCACAACAGCCACGCCCTCCGAGAGCTTGTTTTGAGTGTGGTGAGACTCGCCATCTAGTGAGAGATTTCCCCAGACTTAGGAGGGGTGCACCTCCACAGACTTCTCAGATACCACGTGCTCCACCGGGTCCTCAGGCTATGATTACAGCACTAGCTACCGCCCCACCTGCTCAGCCAGCTCGAGGTGGAGGTCGGGGAGGTAGAGGTTGCCCTAGAGGGGGAGGCCAGGCCAGATATTATGCTCTTCCCGCTCGCACAGAGGCAGTTGCTTCTGAATCTATCATTATAGATATTGTTTCGGTCTATCATAGAGATGCGTCAGTTTTATTTGATCCAGGCTCCACCTATTCCTATATGTCCTCTTATTTTCCCTTATATTTGGGCATATCTCGTGATTATTTGAGTTCTCCTATTTATTTGTCTACACCTGTGGGAGATTCTATTGTTGTTGACCGTGTGTATCAGTCGTGTTTAGTTGTTCTTAGTGGTTTTGAGACCAGAGCTGATTTATTATTGCTCAGCATGGTAGACTTTGATATTATTTTAGGCATAGACTGGTTGTCGCCCCATTATGCTATTCTTGATTATCACGCCAAAACCGTGACACTGGCTATGCCAGGATTACTGCGATTAGAGTGGAGAGGTACCCTAGAGTATACTCCCAATAGAGTTATTTCATTTCTTAAAGCTCAACGAATGGTTGAGAAGGGGTGTGACGCGTATATAGCTTATGAGAAAGATGTCAGTATTAATACCCCTATAGTTGTGTTAGTCCCAGTAGTGAGGGATTTTCCAGATGTATTTCCAGCTGATTTTCTTGGGCATGCCCCCGACAGAGATATTGACTTTGGCATTGATTTGTCATCGGGAACTCAGCATATCTCTATTCCTCCATATCATATGGCTCCTCCTGAGTTGAAGGAGTTGAAGGAGCAGTTACAGGAGTTGCTTAATAAGGGCTTCATTCGGCCCACTGTGTAACCTTGGGGTGCTCCTATCTTATTTATGAAGAAGAAGGATGGTTCTATGCGGATGTGTATTGATTACCGCTAGTTGAACAAAGTCACAGTAAAGAACAAGCATCCATTTCCTCATATTGATGACCTATTTGATCAGTTACAAGGTGCCAGAGTATTTTGAAAGATTGACTTACGTTCAGGCCATCATCAGTTGAATATTCAGGAGCCAGATATCCCGAAGACTGTTTTCAGGACTCATTATGATCATACGAGTTCCTTGTGATGTCATTTGGGCTGACCAATGCCCCAACAACATTTATGCACTTGATGTACAGTGTGTTCCGGCCCTATCTTGACTCATTCGTCATTGTGTTTATTGATGACATTTTGGTGTACTCTCGGACTCAGGAGGATCATGAGCAGCACCTGAGGACTGCGCTTCAGACCTTGAGGGGAAAGAAGTTATATGCAAAATTTTCAAAGTGTGAGTTTTGGCTAGACTCAGTGGAATTCTTGGGTTACGTAGTATCGAGTGATGGGATCCAGGTGGATTTGAAGAAGGTTGAAGTAGTGTAGAGTTGGACTAGACCGTTTTCAGCTATGGAGATTCGGAGTTTTCTTGGTTTGGTGGGGTATTACCATCAATTTGTAGAGGATTTCTCATCTATTGCAGCACCTATGACCAGGCTGACCCAAAAGGGTGCTCCGTTCAGGTGGACAGAGGAGTGTGAGGAGAGCTTTCAGAAGCTCAAGACAGCTTTGACTACAGCCCCAGTGTTGGTATTGCCTAAAGGTTCAGGATTTTATACTGTATATTGTGATACGTCGTGGATTGGTCTCAGCACGCTGTTGATGCAAGACGGTAGGGTGATTGCCTACACGTCCAGACAACTGAAGGTGCATGAAAAGAACTATTATGTCCACGACCTTGAGTTAGCAGCTATTGTCCATGCCTTGAAGATTTGGCGGTACTATTTTTACGGTGTCCCTTGTGAGATTTACACCGATCACCGGAGTTTGTAGTATCTGTTCAAACAAAAGGATCGTAACTTGTGTCAGCGGGGGTTGGAGCTGCTTAAAGATTATGATATCACCATTTTGTACCATCTCGGGAAGGCCAATGTGGTGGACGATGCTTTGAGTAGCTGGGCGGAGAGTTTGGGGAGCTTAGCTTATCTACTGGTAGTAGATAGGCCATTGGCGTTGGATGTTCAAGCCTTAGCTAACCAGTTTGTTAGATTGGATATTTTTGAACCGAGTCGAGTGTGGACTTGTGTGGTCTCTCGGCCTTCTCTTTATGATCTTATCAGGGAGCGTCAGTATGATGATCCCCATCTGCTTGTCCTTAAGGACACGGTTCAACACGCTGATGCTAAGGAGGTCACTATTGGAGATGATGGTGCATTAAGGATGTAGGGCAGGCTATGTGTTCCCAATGTAGATGGGTTGCGTGAGTTGATTCTCCAGGAGGCTCACAATTCACAGTACTTCATTCATCCAGGTGCTGTGAAGATGTCTTAGGACTTGAGGCAGCATTACTGCTGGAGGAGAATGAATAAGGACATAGTGGAATATGTAGCTTGCTGTCTAAATTGCCAGCATGTGAAGCATGAGCATCAGCGACCAGGTGGATTGCTTCAAAAGTTAGAGATTTCAGAGTAGAAATAGGAGTGAATCACTATGGATTTCATTGTTAGGCTTCCATGGACTCAACGGAAGTTTGATGGATTTTGAGTGATTATGGATAGGCTGACCAAGTCAGCTCATTTCATTCATGTGATGACTACCTATTCTTCCGAGCAGTTGGCTCGAATTTATATCCACGAGATTGTCAGGCTTCATGGCGTACACGTATCTATCATCTCTGACCGGGGGACGTAGTTTGCATCACGGTTCTGGAGGGATGTACATCAGGAGTTGGGTACTCGGGTTGAGTTAAGCACAACATTTCACCCTAAGACAGACGGACAGTCCGAGCACACTATTCAAATACTGAAGGATATGATCCGTGCTTTTGTGATAGATTTTGGGGATGCTTGGGAACAGTTCTTGCCACTTGCGGAGTTTTCTTACAATAACAGTTATCAGTCGAGCATTCAGATGGCACCGTATGAGGCTTTGTATGGGAGGCAGTGCCGGTCTCCAGTGGGTTGGTTCGAGCCGGGAGAGGCTAGATTATTGGGTACAGACTTGGTTCAGGATTCTCTGGAGAAGGTTAAGGTGATCCAGGATCGACTTCGCACAGCCCAGTCCAGAAAGAAGAATTATGCGGATCGGAGGGTTCGCGATGTTGCATTCATGGTTGGGGAGCAGGTCTTGCTCTGGGTGTCACCCATGAAGGGTGTTATGAGGTTCAGAAAGAAGGGAAAGCTGAGCCCAAGGTTTATCGGCCTGTTGGAGGTGTTGCGACGTGTTGGGGAGGTTGCTTATGAGCTTGCCTTACCTCCCAGCATAGCAAGAGTTCATCCAGTATTCCATGTTTCGATGCTCCGGAAGTATCACAGCAATCCGTCTCAAGTGTTGGATTTCAGCTCAGTCCAGTTGGAAAAGGATTTATCTTATGTTGAGGAGCTGGTGGCTATTTTGGACAGGCAGGTTCGAAAGCTGAGGTCAAAGAACATTGCTTCCGTGAAGGTTTAGTGGAGGGGTCAACCGCTCGATGAGGCAACTTGGGAGACCGAGCATGATATGCGCAGCCGCTATCCTCATCTTTTCACCACTTCAGGTATGTCTCTATGCTCGTTCAAGGACGAACGATTATTTTAAGAGGGGGAGGATGTAACGACCCGGCTGGTCATTTTGAGTGTATTAGCCCCGATTCCCTATTTACTGCTTCCCACTATCCTTTTCTTCTTATGTGACTTGCCGGGAGGTTTTGTGTTGGTTTTGGAGTGATTAGGGACACTTAGTCCCTAAAACAGAAGCTTAAGTCTTAGCATTTTGACTGTAGTTGGAACTGTGTGAAAACGACTTCGGAATGGAGTTTCATCGGTTCCGTTAGCTCCATTGGGTGATTTTGGATCTAGGAGCGTGTCCGAAATGTGAATTGGAGGTCTGTAGCAGATTTAGGCTTGAAATGGCGAAAGTTAAAGTTTTGGGAAGTTTGACCGGAAGTGGACTTTTTGATATTGAGGTCGGATTTCGATTCCAGAAGTTGGAGTAGGTCCGTAATGTCAATTATGACTAGTGTGCAAAATTTGAGGTTAATCGGACGTGATTTGATAGGTTTTGGCATTGGTTGTGGAAGTTTAAAGTTTCAAGTTCATTATGTTTTATTTGGAGTGTGATTCATGTTTTTGTTGTTGTTCGTTGTTAATTGAGGGCTCGACTAAGTTCGTATGATGTTTTAGGAATTGTTGGTATGTTTGGTTGAGTTCCCCGGGGCCTCGGGTTTTGGGTGGTTAACGGATCATTTGGAAATGTGTTGGATTGGCTGAAGTTGTTGCACCTGGTGTAATCGCAACAGCACATTTTTGGCCGTAGGTGCGGCACCGCAGAAGCGGCCATCGAGCCGCAAAAGTGATTATGGTCCCTCCCAGCCGGGACCACAAAAGCAGTTAGAGTCTCGTAGAAGCAGACTCGTAGGAGCGGTGAAAAGGACACAGAAGCGGGCGCACAGGTGCAGCCACCTCATCGCAGAAGCAGACCCAGCCCTCTTAAGTCATTTCCGCACCTGCAATGGAATTTTTGCAGGTGCGACTAGAGGTCCGCAGGTGCGAGATCGCTGGGCAGAAAAAGGGAAATTACGAGGGTTTGATCTCATTTTCATTTTGGGTCTTTGTGATCTCGGATTGAGGCAATAATTCAAGGATGTTTTAGAGAGAACTTTGGGGTAATGATTCTTAACTCGTTTATGGTTATATTCCACTGATCTATACTTGATTTCATCATTTAATTAAGGAATTTGGTTGAGATATTTGGGAAAAATGGGAGAAGTTCTTCAACTAAGTTTTTGAGTTTTGATTGGGATTTTGATATCAGATTTGGATAATTTTGGTACGAGTAAACTCGTGAGTGAATGTGTGTTCATATTTTGTGACTTTTACCCGATTCCGAGATGTGGGCCCGGGTAGACGTTTTAGGGCAATTTTCGAAATTCTTGTTAAAGTCTTGATTTCATTAATTATATTAGTCTATTATAGTTGTATTTATGATATGTAATTATATTTGGCTAGAATTGGGCCATTCGGAGTCGGATAATTGAGGAAATGGCATTCTTACTGATTGATTGAGCTTGGTTTGAGGTAAGTGGCTTGCCTAACCTTGTGTGGGGAGAAATCCCCTTAGGATTTGGTACTGTTGTGATATGTGTGCTCCGTGTACGTGAGGTGACGAGGGCGTACATGGGCCATTTGTTGAAATGTCTGATTCTTTTACAGAGTAGTAACTTGTTTTCATGTTAATTGAGTTATACCAGCATGTGTAGTTATCCCGTTTAGCCTAATATCTCATGTCTATGTGCTTGAACTGCTTATTTGAACTCTGTGCAGCATGCCTAGTTGATTTCATGCTTCTTCTTGATCTTCATCAGTCTTAACTGTAGAATTCTTGCTATTAACTGTTGTACCTATCGATTTGAGATGTGTGTTTATTTTTATGACTACGAGGCGGCACCTCGGGAGTTCTCCCTATATATTTACTTTTGATTCAACGGAGCGGTACCTCGGGAGTTCTCCCTACATATTTAATTTTGAGACTATGAGGCGGTACCTCGGGAGTTCTCCCTGTATATTTACTTTTGAGACTACGAGGCGGTACCACGGGAGTTCTCCCTGCACATTTACTTTTGAGACTACAAGGCAGTATTTCGGGAGATCTCTTTGCATATTTACTTTGGGACTACGAGAATGTATATCGGGAGATCCCCTGCTGTTTAATCCTGTGTGTTGTACTGCTATTTTGCTTTTTTTTTCCTTCTTGTTAAATTCCTTTCTTTTATTATATTGCTACATTCTCCTGTTTTTATTGTTATATACCAGTGGGCCATAGCCTGAACTCGTCACTACTCGACCGAGGTTAGGCTTGGAACTTACTGGGTACCCTTGTGGTGTACTCATGCTACTCTTCTACACATGTTTTGTGTGCAGATTCAGGTGCTTCTTATCAGCCACGCTACTAGCTGAGAGTGCTTGCTATTGTACGAAGACTTCAAGTTATATCTGCCGCATCCGCAGACCTCGGAGTCCCCCTCTATTCTCTCATATATCATTTACCTTCCGTATTTCTTTTATTAGACTCTGGTGTATAGAGATTCTAGTTTTCTTCTGTAGCTTGTGACTTATGATGTTCCGGGTTTTGGGAATACTGTGTATTACTAGAGTGGTGATTATTGTACATGCCGAGTGGCATGGTTACCAATTATTTAGTTCTCTGTTTCAGTTAGTTGTTAAGTTTTACTTCCATTTTTGTTATTTCTGCATTTTGTTAGGCTTACCTAGTCGTATAGACTAGGTGCCTTTATGACGTCTTACAGAGGGAGAATTGGGTCATCATTCTTCTCCACTATGTTGGCATGTCCCTTTTTCTTGTCCTTTTTTGGGAGACGACAATCAAGGGCTTTTTGACCAACTTGTCACGGCCTAAATTCCCACCACAAGCGTCGTGATGGAACTTAATCTCTAAGACTAGGTAAGCCGGTTACAATTATATTTCGAGCCATTTTTTTGAAACATATAATTTAATACAAGTGTCGAAACCAAAAGCGAAAAAATATAAAAACCTCCCAAGACTGGTAATACTGCGTCACAAACTCTAACTGAATACATGTAATGATCTCAAAGATTGAGTATACAATATTGTTCGGATCCAAGAGACTGCGACGACCAAGCAGCTCTACCTTAAATCCTTGCGATCACACTCTAACCTCTGTCCGAATCCGGTATCTCCAATACCTAGCTCTTGTAACGACCCAACAGGTCGTTTTGAGTATTACAACACTTTTCCCTTATTTACTACTCAATTTATGACTTACAGTTGATTTATAACTTATCGGGTTAGTTGGTTCGAGTCCGGAAAGATTTTGGAGTGAAATGAGATACTTAGTCTCATAATTAAAAACTTAAATTGGAAAAGTTGATCGGATATTCACTTATGTGTAAACGACCTCGGAATTGAATTTTGATGATTCAATAGCTTCGTATGGTGATTTTGGACTTAGGAGCGTGTCCAGAAAACTATTTGGAGGTCCGTAGTGGAATTAGGCTTGAAATGACGAAAGGTAAATTTTTGGGAAGTTTTACTGGGGAGTTGACTTTTTGATATCGGGGTCATAATCTTATTCTGAAAATTGGAATACCTTCGTTATGTCATTTATGACTTGTGTGCAAAATGTGAGGTCAATCGGACGTGATTTGTTAGGTGTCAGCGTCGTTTGTTGAAATTTGAAATTTCAAAGTTCATTAGGCTTGGATAAGGGTATGATTCATAGTTTTAGTGTTGTTTGAGGTGAGTTTTGGGTTCGACTAAATTCGTATGATGTTTTGGGAGTTGATGGTATGATTGGTTGAGGTCCCGGGGGGCTCGGGTGAGTTCCGGGATGGTTTCAGATCATTTTTCCTTGTTTTGCAACTGCTAGAAGTGGCGTCTGGTGTTGTTCTTCGCGAACGTGAAGGATCTCATGCGTTCGCGTAGAAGGATTTTGGACTGCTGGGAACGCGATGAAGGAGATGCGAATGTGAAGAAGGGAGTTGGGGAAGCCTACGCGAACGCGAGTGGGCGGACGCGAACGCGAAGAGGAAAGGGAGTTGGGGGCCTACCTAGCGTTAAGCCTTCGCGAACGCGGCTCGTGTCTCGCGAACGCGAAGGTTAGAGGTCGGAAGGCATCGTGAACACGATGAGGATATCGCAAATGCGAAGAAGGAATATTGGCAGCACATTTTTTTGCTTCGCGAATGCGATGAAGGCATATCTGGGCAGAATTAAAAGTCCCAAAACAGGGGTTTTGAGTTCATAACACACAATTGAATTGGGAGCTCGGTAGAAAGCGATTTTTGGAGAGATTCTTGCGTGGGTGTTTGGGGTAAGTGATTCTTATCCAGTTTTGATTTAATTTTTATGATTATGCCGTTGAATCCATCATTTAATGGGTGAATTAAGTTGAAACATTTAGAAAACCCCCTTGGTTTAATTTGAAGATTTGAGGGTCGAGTTGAGGTCGGATTTTGGTAAAACTAGTATGGCTAGATTCGTGGTTGAATTGGATTTTGGATTTTGTAACTTTTGTCGGGTTCCGAGACGTGGGCCCCATGGGTGATGTTTGGGGTGTAATTTCGGATTTTGTGGAAAATATTAGTATTTTGATATGGAATTAATTCCTATAATTTTGCGGACTGAATCAAATTAATTGTGGCTAGATTCGAGCCATTCGGAAGTTGATACACGTAGAATGGAATTGCCAGAGCATTGTTTACCTTGCTCGACATTGGATTCGTCTTGTTCGAGGTAAGTAACTCTTCTAATCTTGGAGCTGAGGGTATGCACCCTGAATATATGTATTATGTGAATTGTTGGGAGGTAACGCACATGCTAGGAGACGGGCGTGTGGGCGTGCACCATAGAAATTGTGACATAATTGTTTCCGTGGAATTTTGTAGTCAAATAATCTTGGCATTTTCTATGTAGTTTTATGTGTTAAAGAAATTGAGCTGAAAATCAAATTAAAAATCATGTTGAGGCTATGTGCTAGTATTTTTGGGACCCACAGAGGTCATACTGCTATGAATTATTTATTTAAATTGAAGATTTATACTCAGTCATATTCATTTTATTACATATCATATCTCAGTCTCCGTTGCTATTTATTGATTCATCATATCATCATTTTGGGCTAGTTTCATGACATTCTGAACCCGAGAGACTAGGGAGATTGATGACTGAATGAGGCCGAGGGCCTGATTGTAAGGATAATTATGGGATCGTGCTGCATGCCGCAGTAGACCATATTGGCTTTATATACTTTATTATAGCACGTGAGTTGTCCGTGCAGATATAGATATTGATACTATAGCACGTGAGTTGTCTGTGTAGCACGTGAGTTGTCCGTGCAGATTATAGCTCTTGGGCTGAAGGAGCCCCTCCGGAGTTTGTACACTCCCCCAGTGAGCGCAGGTACCTACTGAGTGCGAGTGCCGAGTGCCGAGTGCCGAGTGCGAGTGTCGAGCGATTGGGAGGACTGAGTGACTGTGAGGACTGAGTGACTGGGAGGACTGAGTGAAATGATACTCTCAGAGTATGCATATGATTCTATAACTGAGTTGCATCGCATTTGACATGCACACATGACATACATGCATAGAGATGTATTTTCCTCATGCTGTACAGTATCACATCATTCATGATTTCTCACACATGTTGACAGATGGGCATAGTGATGCATTTTCTTTACACGGGTTATCTGGAAAGAAAATGAAACATCTCATTTATTATTGAAAGGATTTTGGGAAAATTATTGTTTTCAAACTTATTCATATTTTTGGAAATTTCGGTAAACGATTTGGGTTTTCAGTGATGTACTTGAAAGGAAGAACTAATTTTAGAAATCATGAATTAGCTGAGCATTTTATCTCTGAGTTACTTCTTGTATTATTTGCTTTACATTGTTATGGATTATTGTGGACTATTGGTTTTGTACCCGACCTTGGTAAAAACTCGTCACTACTTTCAACCTAAGGTTAGGTTTGTTACTTATTGAGTACATGGGGTCGGTTGTACTCATACTACACTTCTGCACCTTGCATGCAGATGTTGGCTGTTGATGTTGCTGTGTTCGTCGGGAGCTGGATCTGAAGATATACCTGCGTTCCGGTTGTAGCTGCCTCTTGTTCATGGTAGCCTTAGATTTATAACAATCTTTTCATGTACATTTCGAACATATGATGTATTATTTCATACCAGTTTTGTATATTCTATTCTTAGAACCTCATGATTTGTACTACCAGTTCTCGGGAAATGTATAAGATTAAGATTTTTCTTTATTAAGTTGCTTTAATAGTTGATAATTGGCTTACCTAGCGGGTTGGGTTAAGTGCCATCACGACTAGTTGGATTTTGGGTCGTGACAGCTCTACACAAAAATGTGCAGAAGTGTAGTATGAGTATACCACAGTCGGTACCCAGTTAGTATCAAGACTAACCTCGGTGGAGTAGTGACGAGGTACAGTCAAGACACTCACTAGTCAAATAACCTGTGCAATATAGCATAAAAATTAATAGGAAGACAAATAGCAGTTATAGCAACAATAATCAACTAGTGATATAAACAGCAAGGCAGCAAGAACACCATAAATATTGCTCAAGATAATAATGAACACAAGTACAACCAATTAATCAAGTCCTTCAAAATATACATCTTTCAAATGTAAGTCCTTCAAATATAAATCTTTCACATATAAGTTCTTCAAATAAAAATTTTTCGAATATAATTCTTTCAAATAAAAGTCACTTTGTGACACCTCATTTCATAATCATAAAACACGGGTCTCAGCCCACTTTCATATTTTTACGGTACCTTGTGCCCATATCTCTATTACAAATACAACCGCACGGACAACTCACGTACTAAAATATCAATGTATATAAGACCCACACGATCAATTTATTTTCAATAAAGTAAGTTTATAGTTTTTTTAAACCAAGTAAGAAATCAACAAAGCAATGAGTTTATTTTTGAACTCGTTTGGGTGAAGAAAGTGACATTTCAATTAAAATGAAGTATCCGATAGCTACTGATTTGGATGTAAAATTTATTAAATTAAAACATAATAGCAATTCCTTTTATTCAAAACAACTCAAACCTCAAAAACCAGTAAAAACCAGAAACACAAATCCTCAGAATCTTGTACAAAGAGCCAAAGCCAACACAATACAACAAAGAATACAAAACACATAATAAACTCAAATAATAAATCACAGAAGAATACAAGAATTTACACATCACGGAAAAATAAATTAACCAAAAGCAAGTACAACCATAGAGAAATATCAACAAAGGGCACTTCCGAGGTACCGCCTCGTAGTCCCAAATCATAAATAAATTCAATCTTTCCTTATATTACCGCGGGAGCCTTCACATTTATTTTTTAAAAATCATTTTTTTCCCGAAATATAATCCCGCGCTTTAGCCACCCTTATCACACCGCATGGCTTCTAGCAATTTCCCTACTAGCCACGCGTATCAAGCCCCCCTTTATGTCCTCGCATGCGTTTCAACACCCAAACCTTATACCACCGCATGCGTATCAATATCACAATATATCACAATTCACACCTCAAGTGCCTGATTATCACAGCATAACACAACTTGTACCTCAAGTGCTCAAATATCACAACATATTATAAATTGCACCTCAAGTGCTCAAATATCACCACATATCACAAATTGCACCTCAAGTGCTCAAATATTATCAAATATCACAAATTGCACATCAAGTGCTCAAATATCAAAACATATAACAAATTGCACCTCAAGTGCTCAAATATTATAACTTGCCACAGAAATCAACAATACATTATTTTTCACAATAAGGAGCCCATGGCTCGACCATAATGTGGACAAAATATTAACAAGATATCCTGGAGTGAACAACTCAACAAAATAATATTTTACAATTTAACACTTTACTTCAATGTGATTTACGGCCTTTATAACTCAATACCAATTTCAACAACATGAACTGAAAAGTAATTCATCAAGGAATAACACCTTCTTTAATCCAAATATTTGGCAAATAGATTAATGCTTCCTTTTAAATTTATTTAATAAATTATTTGTAAATGAATAATCCATAATGAAATTATCTCCAGGAAATACCAACTCGACAAAAACACGGGATTCACATAAAAATCAAGGTGGAAATCACACCAAATTATCATATAAAAACAAATTCAACAAACAAGGATTTACAATGTTCCAATAATTTTCCAATTTAATACATAAGTGCGTCTACGAATTTCAACCAATGTAATTTTCACATATAAACCAAGTACGTACTCGTCACCTCGCGTACATGGTTTTCAATTACACAATTTCCACATAAAACTCAATGCCTAAGGGGTAATTTCCCCCACTCAAGGTTATGCAAGATACTTACCTTTTTGAAGTTAGGTCGATATTTCAAAATAGCCTTCTTGCTTGAATTGACCTCCGCACAGCTCAAATCTATCCAAATTAATTGTATAACTTTGTTAAAATTCATCGAAAATAATTTCGGATAATAAAACGTCGACTTAAAATTTTGTTCTAAAAAGTCAACCCGAAGCTCGCCTCTCGAAACCCGACAGAATTTTTACGAAATCCGAACACCCATTCTGATTCGAGTTCAACCATACCAAATTTACCAAATTCTGAAAACGAATCGACCTCTAAATTTTAAATTTTTGTTTTTGAAAGATTTTGAAAAAATGCCATTTTCTTCCAATTGATTCACTAATAAAAGATGAAAATAATTATAGAATCATGAAATATAATGAAAACCGAGTAGAAAATACTTACCCCAATACATTTGGTGAAAATCCTCTCAAACATCAATAAAATCCGAGTTCCCTAGCTCTAAAAATGTTGAAATGAGCTAAAAAAAAAACTGCTCAATAAAAACCCATTTCCCATCACTAAAATTCCATTTCCCCTCACAGGTCCGCACCAGAACTTGCTTGCACCAGCAAATTAATATTTCACTAAAAACACTCTAACACCATCATACGAACTTAGAATTTGACGATTCTTATTCCTATGAGTCAAAAATAATAATACGAACCTAGTCATTCAATCGAAACTCAATTTGGAGCTCATTTGATCAATGCGATACCAATTTCGCTCGTTAAACAATTAACTCATGTCTCGTGCTAAAAACCCAATCGCGACTTGATGAAATTAGAACAAACATTCAAGATCATTACTATAACTCATTATCAAACTCCCGAAAGTCTTGAAACTGAATTTCAATCTCTAGAGCTAAAAATGGACCTTTGGATCATTACATGCTTATGCTCAAAACACCAAACTCTTCCAAAACCCTGCCCAGATAGCCTGCAGTGTATCAACCATAAATATTTGTATCCAACTCCAACTGCCAAACGGTTTAAATTTCTAAAAACTAGATACAAAGGTCTACAACTTTTATTTTTGGATTATCGCCAAATTCCTTATAGATTACGAGATATAAGCTTCCAAAGTCAGTCCTGTGCAGCAAAAATTTATGTGATGTACACTGCCAGGTTTAGAAGTGTTACTTACCTAAAACCGTATAATTCTTTACTCCGCTATGCCCTTGCCTCATGAATTGGTCTCCAAACATCCCGAATCTAGCCACAAGCAATACAGTACAATCAATATAGGCTAAAGGAATCAATTCCACAAGCAAATACGAAATAATAGCCACAAATCCGAAATTGGCTCAAACCCGGCCTCCGGACCCACGTCTCGAAATCCGACAACAGTCACAAAACCCGAAAGCCCATTCACTCACGAGTCTAACCATACAAAATTTACTCAAATCCGATAACAAAATCCCATTCAAACCTCAAAATTCTAGTCCAAGAACTCTTCCTCATTTTTCCCAAATTTCCATCTCAAAACACTAATTAAATAATGAAAATAATGATATATTCGTGTATATTGACCAAATCCGAGTTAGAATCACTTACTTCGATATTTTTCCTTAAAAATCTCTCAAAAATTGCCTCTCCCCAAGCTCCAATTTGTCAAAAATGGAAAATGGGACGAAGCCCCCATTTTATAACTTAAAGTTTCTGTCCAGGCGCTACCCTCGATTTCCTGCCCTCGATTTCTTGACCTCGATTTCCAGCCTTCAATTTCCAGCCTTGATTTCCAGCCTCGATTTCTAGACTCAATTTTTCCAACCTCGATTTTTTTCCAGCCTCGATTTTCCAGCAGAAATTTTCAGCAAAAAAATTCTAGCAGCTGTTTAAGTCTAAATTTTGATCCGTTAACCATCCGAAACTCACCCAAGGCCCTCGGGACCTCAACCAAATACACCAATAAGTCCTAAAACATCATACGAACTTAGTTGAAACCTCAAATCCCATAAAACAACGCTAAAATCATGAATCATACCCCAATTCAAGCTTAAGGAACTTAATAATTTTCAACTTCTACATTTGATGCCGAAACCTATCAAATCAATTCCGATTGACCTCAAATTTTGCACACAAGTCATAAATGACATAACACATCTATGAAAATTTTCAGAACTGGATTCCGACTCCGATGTAAGAAAGTCAACTCCCCGGTCAAACTTCCTAAAAATTCAACTTTCGCCATTTCAAGTTAAATTTCACTATGGACTTTTAAATAATTTTCATGACAGGCTTCTAAGTCCAAAATCACCATACGGAGCTATTGAAATCATCAAAACTCTATTCCGTGGCCGTTTACACATAAGTCGACATCCGGTCACTATTTTAACTTAAGATTTAAACCTTGTAACTAAGTGTTCCAATTCATTCCAAAACCTCACCGGACCCGAACCAATTACACCGGTGTAACGACCCGGTCATTAGTTTTGAGTATTACAACCATGTTTACACACTTACTGCTCGGTTTATTCTTTACGGTTGTTATGTGACTCGCCGGGGTGATTGGTTCGGGTCCGGTGAGGTTTTGGAATGAATTGGAACACTTAGTTCCAAGCATTAAAGATTTAGTTAAAATAGTAACCGGATGTCTACTTATGTGTAAACGATCCCGGAATAAAGTTTTGATGATACCAATAGCTCCGTATGGTGATTTTGGACTTAGGAACGTATCCTGAAAATAATTTGGAAGTCCGTAGTGGAATTTGGCTTGAAATGGCGAAAATTGAATTTTTCGGAAGTTTGACCGGGGAGTTGACTTTTTGATATCGGGGTCGGAATTCAGTTTTGAAAATTTCCATAGCTCTGTTATATCATTTATGACTCGTGTGCAAAATTTGAGGTCAACCGGATGCAATTTGATAGGTTTCGGCATTTAATGTAGAAGTTGGAATTTCTTAATTTCATTAAGCTTGGATTGGGGTATGATTCGTGGTTCTAGCATTGTTTGATGTAATTTGAATTTTTGACTAAGTTCGTATGATGTTTTAGGACTTCTTGGTATGAATTGACGGGTCCCGAGGGGCTTGGTTGAATATTTGGATCATTGGTTGAGAGACTAGTAAAGTTAAGAAATTTGGGAGTTTGATCATGGTCAATATCGGGTCACGACGACCTCTTTTCAGTATTTTGAGTGCGCGCGCAGGTCCGTAGAATGTTTTATGATTGAAATTCATATATGGTTTGTGTCCGAGAGGTTCCGGATGAGTTTCGGATCATTTCGGAGAAGTTTGAGTTTGCTGGTTTCTGGTGAGGTACTGTTCATTTGCAATTGCGAACCATTTATCGCAAATATGAAAACACTGTTATTTCGCAATTGCGAACCATTTATCGCAATTGCGAAAACACTGTTCATTCACACAGTTTGAGGTAAGTAACATTTCTAAACTTGGTTCTGAGGGTATGAATCCCCGAAATTGGTATGATATAAATTGTTTGGAGGTGACACACACAATAGGTGACGAGCGTGTGGACGTGCACCATATAAATTGTGACTTGAATAAATTCTGTGGAGTTGAAAAATTATAGAATCATGTTATTATCTGAACATATTCCACGTATTAGAGAAATTGAGCTGAGGCTCCTATTAAATATCATGTTTAGGCTGCGTGCCAATATTTTGGGAACCATGGGGTCTTGTTCCTCTTGAATTAATTGTTTAAAAAATATACAGTTCACACTCAGTGATATTCATCCATTGTGAGGATATTTATGGGATCGAGCTGCGTACCGCAGCAGGCCATATTGGCTTTATACATTATTATTATATGGATCGGGGCTGCCCGCTTGCAGCAGGCCTTATAGGCTTTACTCTTTTATGGATCGGAACTGCCCGCCTACAGCAGGCCTTATAAGCTTTACTATTTTATAGATCGGGGCTGCCCGCCTGCAGCCGGCCATATAGGATTTATTATTATACGGATCGGGACTCCCCGCCTGTAGTAGGCCATTTAGGCTTTATATCACGCTTGGGCTGAAGGAGCCCCTCCGGAGTCTGTACACACCCCCAGTGAGCGTAGATGATTATATATTTTCAGAATGGATTTTCCCAGGGCATGTACTTGCCTTACTTATTTATATTGTGATAAATTTACCTGGATATGGATCTTGTCCGTATAATTTACATTTGGGAATAAATTTTCCAGGGCTGGATTGGCCTTATACTGTGTTGAGAGACTGACTATTACTCGATGTGTGTGTATATATATACGGGATGGAATATCCCTGGGCCGGATTGGCCATAAACAGTGCCGAGTGACCGATTCATTTGTGACCAGTATTACATGAGGTCTTTCCACTGAGATGTCATATTCCTCATATCATGTAGTAATGATCTATTTCATTTCTACTGAGTTTTACTGTTCAACTTGAAAGCATGCCTATATTTCTGTACCATTATTTATATTGGACTGTACCTGCGGAGCTCGTCACTACTTTCAGCCCAGAGCTTAGTCTTGTTACTTATTGAGTTGGTTGTACTCATACTACAATCTGCACCTCATGTGCAGATCCAGGTGCTTACGGACACGGCGACTGCTAGATTTCGGAGTTATTTCTGTTAGAGACTATCAAGGTAGCTGCTTGACGTCCGCAGACTTGATTTCCATCCTGTTTAGTTATTGTACTGTTCTATATTTCAGACAGTGATTTTTATCAGTCAGACTTTGTATTCATTTAGATGCTCATGTACTCAGTGACACCGTGTTTTGGGAGTATTTATATTTGTGTTCGTGAGGTTTTCTTCTGCTAAATTAAATAATTATGTTTTTAAATTTAAAACATATGGTGGTTTATTGAGATTGTCGGCTTGCCTAGTATTAAGATAGACGCCATCACGACATGTGAGATTTTGGATCATGACACCCGACAAGTCATATAACAACTGTAAAGCACAAATAGAGCAGTAAATAGGGGAAACAGAGTGGTAATACTCAAAATGACTGGCCGGGTCGTTACAGTACTCGTCACCTCGCGTACATGGTTTTCAATTACACAATTTCCACATAAGACTCAATGCCTAAGACGTAATTTTCCCACTCAAGATTAGGCAAGATAATTACCTTTTTGAAGTTAGGTCGATATTCTAAAATAGTCTTCTTGCTTGAATTAACCTCCGGACAACTCAAATCTATCCAAATTAATTGTATAACTTCATTAAAATTCATCGAAAATAATTCTGGATAATAAAACCTCGACTTAACATTTTATTCTAAAATATCAGCGTGAGGCCCGTCTCTCGAAACCCGACAAAATTTTCACGAAATTCGAAGACCCATTTTGATACGAGTTCAACCATACCAAATTTATCAAATTCCGATAACGAATCGACCTCCAAATCTTAAATTTTTGTTTTTGAAAGATTTTACAAAAAATCCATTTCTTCCAATTAATTCACTAATAAAAGATGAAAATTATCATGGAATTATGAAATATAATGAAAACCAAGTAGGAAACACTTACCCCAATCCATTTGGTGAAAATCCTCTCAGACATCGCCCGGATCCGAGTTCCCTAGCTCTAAAAATGTTGAAATGAGCTAAAGGCTCTAATAGAACCTGCTTGCACCAGCAATTTAATATTTCACTAAAAAGGCTATAACATCATCATACGAACTCGGAATTCGACGGTTCTTATTTCTGTATGTCAAAAACAATAATACGAACCTAGTCGTTCAATCGAAACTCAATTCGTAGCTCATTTGCTCAATACGATACCAATTTTGCTCGTTAAATAATTAACTCACGTTTCGCGCTAAAAACCCAACGCGACTTGATGAAATTAGAACAAACATTCCAGATCATTACTATAATTCATTATCAAACTCCTGAAAGTCTCGAAATTGAATTTCGATCTCTATAACTAAAAATGGACCTTTGGATCATTACATGCTTATGCTCAAAACACCAAACCCTTCCCAGATAGCCTGTAGTGTATCAACCATAACTTTTTGTACCCAACTCATACTACTAAATGGTTTAAATTTATAAATACTAGATACAAAGGGCTACAACTTTTATTTTTGGATCATCGCCAAATTCCTTATATATTACGAGATATAAGCTTCCAAAGTCAGTCCTGTGCAACAAAAGTTTCTACGATGCACACTGCCAGGCAAAACAACTCCAGTACTAGGATTTAGTTAATCACTCATAACTTTCTGTACAAATGTTCAAATGATTAATAGTTTATATTTCTGGAAACTACACTCAAAGGGCTACAACTTTTATTTTCAGATCATCTTCAAATTCATTTTAGATTATTAGATATAAGCTTCCAAAGGCAGCTCTGTGCAACAGAAATTTCTGCGATGCACACTGCTGAAGCCAAAAACCAGTAGTTACAAATGGCCTAGAAATGGTCCGAAACCACTCTGAAACTCATCCGAACCCCTCGGGACCCCTTCCGAACATATCAACAAGTAATAAAATATATTAAGGATTTAGTCGAGGCCTCAAATCATATCAAACAAAACTGAAACAACAAATCACACCTCGAATCGAACTTATGAGTTTATGAAATTTTCCAAATTATATATCTTGTACCGAAATGTAACAAATCAATCCGGAATGACTTCAAATTTTGCATGCAAGTCATAAATGACATAATGGAGCTGTTCAAATTTCTAGAATTGAATTTCGGTCCTAATATCAATAAAGTCAACTCTTGGTCAAACTTTCGAAAAATCTTCTATTTTCCAACTTTCGTCAAAATGTGTCGAATTGTCCTGCTGACTCCAAAACCCAAATCCGGACATGCGCCTAAGTCCAAAATCACAATACGAAGCTGTTGGAATCATCAAAATTTCATTCCAGAGTCGTTTGCTCAAAAGTCAAATCTCTAGTCAAACTTTAGAAATTCAAGCTTTATAAATGAGAATTGTTCTTTCAATTAAATTCTGAATCTTTCGAAAACCCAATTCGACCCCACACGCGGGTCATAATATATATTACAAAGTTGTACGGGACCTTAAGTCACTGAACGAAACATACATTCTCAAAACGATAAGTCAGATCGTTACACAACTTTTCCACAATTGTAGCAGTTACCCTTGAATTGTTTCTTGATCTGCTCCTTAGTCTGTCTAGAAGACCTCTTCCTCTTCTTATTTTTTGGAACAGTCTCCTCAACGATATTAGCTCCCATAATCGTTGAATTTCCACGAGACTTCTTCTCGGTTGTTTTGTTATCTTCCTCAATCTTGAGACATATCACAATATCTTCCAACTTCATTTCTTTGTGTTTGTGCTTTAGATAATTTTCGAAATCTCTCCATGAATGAGGCAACTTTTCAATCATTGCAGCCACTTAAAATGCTTCATTCACTACCATACCTTCAACAATAAGATCGTGAAAAATAAGTTGAAACTCTTGAACATGGGTTCCAACAGTTTTATTGTCTATCATTTCATAGTCTAGAAACTTGGCAACCACAAATATTTTCAAGCACGCATCTTCAGTCTTGTACTTCTTCTCAAATGCATCACATAATTCTTTTGAAGTATTCATAGCACTATAAACATTGTACAAGTCATACTCCAAAGTACTTAGGAAGTAGCCTCTAGAAAGAAAATCTATATGTTTCCATGCCTCAACAATCATAAACTTCTCGTGGTCTGGCATATCGGCGGCAGGCACTAGAGGGTCTTCACTAGGAAATTTTTGTATACCAAGCGTGGTAAGACAAAATAACACTATTTGCTACCATCCTTTGAAGTTGGCTTTAGAACATTTTCCCGATTTTTTGGCCGGTGGCACAGCAGTTCGGCTTGACGAGGCTAGCGTCGTTGCCGCAACAGTCGTAGAAGAATTTCCATTTTGAATTGTTATTTCTCACTATCAACAACAAAAGAGTTCAATTAATGGCAGAAAATAGAACAATAAATAATATTGTAATTAATAATAAACAGTACGTTTAATTAAACAAAAACCGAAGATTTTATATATTGTTTCACAAGAAAATGATGAAGTTTTTATATTCTTCACATCGTTTCTGAATTTTAATACTCCGATGAAGATTTTATATCTTCAAATCAGAAATAGAAAAATTCAGAAGGAGTAGAAAACCACAAAGGTTTTAATCTCCAAAATATAATACAAATTATAATATAAAATAATTTTCTTAAAATTGTTAGTCAAAACGGTATTACTATAATATAATATTACGAAACAGTAAATTTCTGTAACATAAAATAGAAACAAGAAAAAAGAAATAAGGCAGAAACTTGAGATTGTCAGAAACCGGAATCAGAAAATAATTTTCGGAATGAAATCGAGCCCACTGAATGTACAGTACATGTGTCCTTAAGAAAATTATTCCCCTCAAGTACCCGAGGTGTTGGAATATTATCCTTTCAGGACCAAAAACGCTGGTGAACAGCGAACCACTTAATGGCTGTAAATTACACTAAAATTTGAATTGTGCGGAAGAAGGAGAAAAAGTTCAGAAAATTTCGTAAGGAAAGATTTTGGGATCAATGCATATTTATAACCATTTTTTGGCACTGTTTCTGAAAAGTTTGCAACCTTTCAGAATCAGTCATGGATGTTGGAACAGGTGGGAACGTTCAAAATATTCTGGGAAAAGAATTTTAAAAAATAATCCGGAAAAGAAACGGACAGGGTCGCGTCGCGCGCGGGTCCTGGGTTATTCCTGGTTGACTTTTCGATAATTAATTAAATAGTTGAAAGAAATTTTGTCCAAAAAGATTAATTGATCAATCTTTGACCAAATTCGAAGCCGAATCCAAGCGAGCGACAACGACGACAGCGCGAGGCTTACCTTCTTTCCATCCCATTTAATACCAAGGAAAGTGCTTTCTCAATATAAACACATTTTTTTTTCCACCATAAATTTGGGACAATTGCTCTTTCCAAAACATAAAGGAGCTCACTTTCCCTTCACATTTCTTCCCTCTATTTCTCATTTATCGGCCTTCGATCCCAACAAAAAGGAGGTTACTTTTTTGTGATAAAAAGTTGACTAATTTATTTAATATTATAATCTTAAAATAATTATGAGTTCAGATCTTATAATTGTTGAAGTTTTAGTGAGTTTACCTACACACATATATATATCCCGTTGCCTAAGAACTGCTTTCCTACGGGCTATATGCATTTAAGACACTTACTAAAAACTTATTAAGAAACAGCGAGAGTGAACCCCCACTGTAATGAAAACTCAAGATTCGAACACGTATAATATATTAGAGCATTGTATATGGTTCACAAAACTCACTAACATTTGCATACATTCTATAGTTCTATAAAAAGATCCAATATATATATATATATATATATATATATATATATATATATATATATATATGATTGTGAGCTCAATTATTATTGTCGTGCACCATTTTACCTTAAGGAGAAAACAGAAACGGAAAAAGGAGAAGAAGAAAAAGAAAGAAAAACATTTTTTAATCAGTATTGTACTCTCATTGCACGTTGAATAAAATGAAAAGTGCTTTTTACAACAAAAATATGAAGATTTGCTTACCTCGAAATAAAGTTTTTTCAATCTTTAATGATTGAAAACTTCATTAGTGTCTCCTTACGTGGCTTATTTTTGGATATTTTTAATAATCCGTTCAAAGAAAAAATTAAAGGCTTGTAATTGAATTCAGTAAAACTTTTTTTTTTTTCCGAATAAGAAGCCTTTCGTTAGAACTTAAGTAGAAGAGTACATGGGGGACTGAACGCATGGTTACAGCTTTCAATCCGAGCTAACTGAATTCACATTATTTCCTTAAGAAACTTAATCACATCCTAGTACCCGATGTTGTGGATTATTTTTCCCCAGGATAGAACGGATTACACACTGGTGTAGCGGTATTTCAAACCCCAGTGTTTCAACGAATACAAATGGCGGTAGCAAATCACAGTTACGTAGTTTGTCTCATAAGAAAATAATGCAGAAAGTAAGAGGAGAATTCAGAAATTTTCGTAAGAAAAATCTGAGGGAATGGTATGCTATTTATAGCCAGCATGTTGTGTTGAAACAAAGAGGTGCAACTCTTCAGAATGTATGTTATGACTGTTCACGTAAAATGGCTATTTACGCAAAATAAAATGGGAAATCAAAACGCGGAGGAAAATTAATTTATTGTTATTAAAATGACTATTTTGGATTAAAATAATATTATGTTAATCTTAATATTAACAAATAATTTTGGTCCAAAAAATTAATCAACCAATCATTTGACCAAATCAGAAGCCGAAGCCGAAGCCGAGCGACGACGCGAGGCTTGCCTTCTTCTTAACTCTTTAAGAGCTAGAAGAAGAGTAATTGTATATATACCCATCAAAAGTCTTTTCCTTCTCCAATATGGGACAATGTCCCTTTGTCAAAGAGGGAAAATCAAAATTTTATTTTTTCCTCCATTTCCCATTCACCCTCTTATAAGCTAAACTAAGCTTAAAACCCGATAATCCGGCACATGAATGGGGAATGGATATATCACGAAAATATGCATGAAAAACTGTGTGATTCGCAAGCAAAGATTAATTGCATTTTGATAAGTAGGTTTGCCTTTGAACTTTCCATAGTGATCTTATGTAGGATATACTCGGTCAATCGGTAGATTTGATATCTTTGAACCGCCGAACTTTGGTGTATACCTAGACAACCATAAGTCACACAATCAACCCTTATCCGTCTTTAGTTCTTATTGTTGTGTTCGTTTCATCCATGAACACTGCTTGATTTTATAGGTGCGTAGAGAACTCGCCTTACAAAATTCTCTTTGAAGCGGCTAACACTTCACACTTACATAGGTGATTCCTAAACATGTCATCCCGTAGATATACTATTTGATATACCCCGTATCAAATTTAGAACCATTAAAAAGACTTAATGCTTTATCCTTGGTACTGAGCATTTTTTCATCACGAGAATGGATCAAAATTTTAGTTAACAATGTTGAACCTTCATTAATGACTTTGTTTGATGTCCTTGAACCTAGATCTTGGGATCTCCAGTCTTCTAGGTAGAGTTACCGCCACAATGACTTGTCCTCGGCCATAGTCCCATTCCCCTCGATGATTTCTCAACTACCTCTCTAGTTAGGCCGTTTGTAAGTGGATCCGACTTATTATCGCTTGACTTTACGTAGTCAATCGTGATAATTCCCCTAGAGAGTAATTGCCTAACGGTTTTATGTCTTCGTCGTATATGACGAGATTTATCGTTATACATAATGCTCCCAGCCTTTCCAATTGCCGCTTAACAATTGCAATGTATATATATTGGGGCCAACAGTTTGGGCCAAAATGAAATATCTTCTAAGAAATTTCGGAGTCATTCAACTTCTTCACCGGCTTTATCTAAGGCTATGAACTCAGCCTCCATTGTAGAGCGGGTAATACAAGTTTGTTTGGACGACTTTCAAGATACCGCTCCTTCACCAATAGTGAATACATATCCACTTGTGGACTTAGAATCAGTTGAACCGGTGATCCAATTTGCATCACTGTAGTGCAAACCAAAGTCCTGGGTATGTTCTAAATATCCCAAAACTCATTTCATTCCCATCCAATGAGATTGACCTGGATTACTCGTGTATCGACTCAATTTACTTATAGCACAAGCTATATCAGGTCGAGTACAATTCATGATAAACATTTAACATCCCAACACACGAGCATAATCCAATTGTAAAATGCTTTGGTCTTTGTTCTTTGCTAGTGCAAGATTCACGTCAATTGAAGTCTTTGCAACTTTAAAATCTAAGTGCCTGAATTTTCCAAGTATTATTTGAATATAATGATCTTGTGACAATGCCAAACCTTGAAGAGTCTTATAGATCTTAATACCCAGAATTAAATTAGCAACTCCCAAGTCCTTCATATAAAACTTGCTAGTTAGCATACACTTAGTCGCATTTATATTGGCAATGTCATTACTCATTATCAGCATATCATCCACATATAAGCAAACAATAACTATGTGATTTGGAACATTTTTATTGTACACATTTTTATCACATTCATTTATCTTAAAACCATTTGACAACATTGTTTGGTCAAATTTTGCATGCCATTGTTTGGGTGCTTGTTTTAATCCATAAAGGGACATAACAAGTCTAAATACCTTCTTTTCTTTACTTGGAACCACAAACCCTTCAGGTTATTCTGTAATGACACGACCGGTCATTTTGAGCATTTACACTTTGCTCGGTAGTTTACAGGCATGAGTAGCTCTGTATGATGTATTATGACTTATGTGAATCGTCGGTTTTGATTTTTAGGTTATTCGGAATCGAATTGGAAGAATGGATTTCATTGTCGAAGGTTTAAATTGGGAGAGTTTACCGAGTTTGACATTTTGTGAATTTGAACCCGGAACGGAGTTTTAATGATTTTGTTAGCTCCGTTGGGTGATTTTGGAGTTAGGAGCGCATCCGGATTGTGATTCGGAGGTCCGTAGTGGAATTTGGCTTGAAATGGCGAATGTTGAAATTTTGGAAAGTTTGACCGGGAGTGGACTTTTGATATCTGGGCCGGAATCCAATTCTGGAAATTAAAATAGGTCCGTAATGTGAAATGTGACGTGTGTGAAAAATTTGAGGTCAATCAGACGTAATTAGATAAGTTTTAGCATCAGTTGTGGAAGTTGAAGTTTCAAAGTTCATAGATTTCGATTTGAGGTGCGATTCATCGATTTGATGTGGTTATGCATGATTTGAGGCCTCGAGTAGTTCCGTGTTATGTTATTGGACTTGTTAGTATATTCAGACGGAGTCCCGAGTGGCCCGGAAGAGTTTAGGACAAGGTTGAGATCATTTTCACTTCATTTGCAAAGCTGGAGGCTGCTGGTTCTGGTATTATCGGACATGCGTTTGGTTTGCGCATGTGCGATAGCCGCAGAAGCGACAAATGTGTCACAAATGCGAGAATAGTGCTGGGTGAGGATGGCTGCAGAAGAAGAGATTTGGGTGCATATGCGATGCCGCAGGTGCGGCAGCTAGAGGGCAGGTGCGGAGTTGGAGGGTGTCAGCAGAGGTCGTAGGTGCGATTGGATTTACGCACCTGCGATGGTGCAGATGTGGGCAGGGAGTCGCAGAAGAGGAAATGGTGAGGAAGCCGGGCAGTGCAGGTGCGAGCTGTTTCTGCAAAAGCGGTGGTCGCAGGTGCGATGAATTTTCCGCAAATGCGGATGTGCTGGGCAGAATGTTAAAGAGGAAATTGAGGGTTCTGGCCTAAAGTTTCATAATATGAATTTTTGAGTTTTGAACATCGAATTTGAGTGAAACTAGTATGGTTGGACTCGTAATTGATTAGGTTGTCGGATTTTGTGAGTTTTATAGGGTGTCGAGGTGTGGGCCCGGGTGTGAGTTTTGGCCGGTTTTGGGTTTGGATTGAGGAATCAGTCTTTATCATTTGCAATTGTTTCCTTGGGTTGTATTTGATATATTTGAGTTGCTTTTGGCTAGTTTTGAGTCGTTCGGAGGTTGCTACGCGCGTGATGGAATCTTTGGAGCATCGCTTGGCTTGCTCGGTGTTGGAATTGGCTTGTTCGAGATAAGTAACTCTTCTAATCTTGGAGGTGAGGGTATGAAACCCTGAAATACATGTTATGTGATTTGTGTTGAGGTGACGCACATGCTAGGCGACGGGTGTGTGGGCGTGCACCATGTGAATTGGGACTATGTTGTTTCCATGGCACTATATAGTGGTCCTACTTTGTGAATGTCCGTGTTTTCACCATGTGATAAAGTAATTGAGTTGTCAATCATGCTAGATACTATATTTAGGCTTTATGACGATACTGCTAGGACCCATAGTGGTCGTTTTTTGTTGTTATTTCACTGATTTCATTGATATTTCGTACTCAGTCATATTCATGCATTCATATCATATCTTAGTCTCAGTTATTTATTGATACATCATATCATTATTGTCGGGCTAGTTTTATGGCATTGTGAGCCCGTGAGTGAGACTGGAGAGTGATGACTGAGTGAGGCCGAGGGCCTAAGTGAGATTGATATTTTGGGATCGGGCTGCACGCCGCAACATGTTACATTGGTATTTTGGGATCGGGCTGCATGCCGCAGCATGTTATATTGATATTTTGGGATCGGGCTGTACAACGCAGCATGTTATATGGATTACATTTTATAGGATCGGGCTGCACGTCGCAGTGATATAGCGCTTGGGCTGAAAGGACCCCTCCGGAGTCTCCACACCCCCAGTGAGCGCAGTAGACTATAAATATGGATCGGGCTGCACGCCGCAGCGGGTATTGTACAACGTTGAGTGAGTGAGAGTGCTGAGCATTGAGCATAGTAAGAGAGAATGCGAGATAAGGAGATTGAGTACTCTAAGAGTGTGAGTACATGAGCTCATCATTGAGATGCATTGCATTTGACATGCGTACTTGAGATACATGCATAGAGATGCATTTCCGTCTGCTACCCAGTGTTGGTGACATTTATGATTTTACCTGTATCTTGACATGTAGGCATAGAGACGTACTTTCCTCATGCTATCTGAAAATGAAACATCTTACTTATTATTGAAAGAAGTTTTGGGAAAAATCCCAGTTTTCAAACTTACTCGTATTTTGGCATTTTCGGTAAAAGATTTGGGTTTTCATTGAGATACTTGAAAAGAAATGTCTATTTTTCTGGAACTGTGAACGAACTGAGCATTTTATTTATGAGATACCTCTTTTATTACTTGTACTATGCTGTTATGAACTATTGTGGAATATTGGTGTTGGACCCGACCTTCGTGTTAGCTCGTCACTACTTTCAACCTAAGGTTAAGTTTGTTACTTATTGAGTACAAGGGGTCGGTTGTACTCAAACTATACTTCTGCACCTTGCGTGCAGATATTGGCTATTGATGTTGCTGTGATCAATGGGAGCTGGATCAACGATGTACTTGCGTCCTGGTTATAGATGCCTCTTGCTCGTGGTAGCTTTAGGTCTATGAAACTCTATCTATGTACTTTTCAAACAGATGATGTATTTATTTCAGTTCAGCTTTGTAAATTCTATTCTTAGAAGCTCATGATTTGTACTACCAGTTCTTGGGGAATGTATAAGATTCAGATAATTTCCTTGATTAATGGTTCTGTTAAATATTATTGAAATTGGATAGTTATTAGTTGGCTTACCTAGCGGGTTGGATTAAGTGCCATCACGACTAGTGGATTTTGGGTCGTGACAAGGTGATATCAGAGCTCTAGGTTCATAGGTTCTACAAGTTATGAGCAAGTGTCTAGTAAAGTCTTGCGGATCGGTATGATGACGTCCATACCTATCTTCGAGAGGCTACAGGACATTTAGGATATACTTCCCATCTTTCTTTCCTTATCGTGTGGCATTGATTCAACTTGAAGCGTAACTATTTGATTTCCTTCCACACATTTGTATGCGCATGCGACCACTCGGTATCAGGTGTGCATCGCCGTCTTATGATTCTATGAACGTGGTGCGAGATGTGATTTATGTGTGCTGATAATGGGCCAGTCTGGAGGACTGGAGGCCAGGTTTTGACTGTATCTTGAGCACGGAGATTTTGATTGTGTGAGCATATGCTTTTGGGACTTATACGTCCGGTAGTGTTCCTATCAGTGGAATTTATGGCTCGATGAGCGGTTGAATGACTATGTGGTGCGTATGACGTGACTGCGAGATGTGTTCAGATTGTTCGAATGTGACGAGAAGAGTTTACTTGAGATGTAGCAAGGACTATGGGGTGTCTGATTTCTGTCTTGATTTGACGTATGGTCTCGAGTTATGGGTGTGTTGAGGGATCTCTCATGTTGTTTAGTTGTGGAGTGAAGTAGATTCTCATGTCTTGTCGATGAGTTCAGAATCAAGAAGATTAAGTGATTGCGTAGTAGTCGTTACTGTGGATGGTTATAGAGAGATGTCAGTTTGAGGCACAGCAGGCGGGTTATCTCTTGCGAGGTATCCTGAGGTTGTGTGGTCCTTATGCTGTTTTGTAGAGAGTTCCCTTTTACTAGTGAATGATATATGTTGCAATTTGAGTTTGGATCGCTTGTGGGAGTTGGCTTGACTATTACAAGGGTAAATGCGATATTTGCAGACGATTTGAGGTATTATATGGTTTGTGTTACATGGGCTTGCGAAGGATTTAGTTGAATTTCAGTGCGGGATTCTAGTAGTAATAGAGTATGGGTATCATGATGTAATTGAGTGTTTTGTTCGGTGGCTTTGAGCCAAGTAGGGTGCCTTCTATCGACGAGTTAATTGCATGGTTATGTGTTATATTGGTTTCGGTTCAGGGTATACTGGTCAATCAGTTATGACTTGCAGAGGTCGAGATCGAGGATGACTCAGGTAAAGGAATTTCTGGATACAGGTTGTAGTACACTCTATGGGTATATGGGAATCATAAAATAGTTGAGTGGTTATTCACGAAGGATGTAGGGTGCATGGAGTGGGAATTTGCTCGATTGCTTAGGAGTGTGGACCACTCCCTTGGGTGTTGGTGTACTAATGGGGCACAAGTCATTCGTTCCGTTTGGTTGGTTCAATTGAGATTTGAGTAGAGTGGATGATTCTCGAGAATGGTTCGAATGGATTCAAGAATTATATGTAGAAATTGAGAATTTCGGATTGGTATACGGCTAGGATCTGATATTTGCATGGAATAGTGTCGAGACTTGTGGCTTTTTTATATCATTGTGGATTATGCATTTCAGTATCAAGAAGGTGAAGGAAATAGTTTTAGGTTCACATAAGGTCTCTTTAGAGTGGGTGTCGCAGTTGTGGTGCTTTGGGGTGCTTAAGAGGGAAGTCAGCAGCTTATGGGCCTTAGGGCGTTATGGCTTTATTCTAGGGTCTCTTGTGTGGTGAATTTTGGTTAGGGATGGTGGTGTTATAGCAAGGAGAAGTATCAATTTGAAGGCAATTTGGAAAGGACTTGGAGAAATAGGACAGCTTGGTAGTAGGTTGGGTTAGCATAGTAATGGTTATGATCGGTTCTTTGGGTACTTATGGCGTAGCTAGTCTCTACAGGTGTTTCGTGGTAATGCTCTTGGGTTTTGGCGACCTGCGTGGCTGGGTTGAGTTAGAGAGATTCGGTTCTGATAGCTTGGTTGTGTGCAAATGGGTTTCAAAGAGTTCTCAATGGTTTTTACCATGGTTCGAGAGGTATATTTCCTACCGGCGTGAGGAATATGTTGAGTATTGGAATTTTCTCCGGGATGAGATCAAATGGAAGGTTTCTGATGATCAGGTATGTATTATGCTTGTGACTCAGAGTCGATTATGAGATTCTTGTACTCTTCGCAGGATGGCATGGTAGAGCGATGTATTGCGTGGGATTGAGATTTTCTTGTGCAAGGTCACAGTTCAGTTTTGAAGGGAGGGACATAAATTCGTAGGCATCATGGACGGATTCAGATGACTAGGTGAATAATATTACTACTTGGTATTGCCTGAGAAGGGTGCACATTTCAGAAAGGGGCAATGTGTTTTGGTTTATGGATACTTCATTGGTATTGCGGCAATTTCCTGTTTGATCGACTACTGATATTCAAATTTTGCTATGTGGCACAGAAGAATTTTAGAAGTATTTCTCGTGGGGTGATCGTGTACGAGGGATGTGTTAGACATTCTGGCGGTGGAAATGGAATCAGATATGGTGATTCGTGTGTTTTATGGATTTGGAGGCTGGGAGTTCTCAGGAGCGGATTGTTTCATGGTTATGGACTATGAGGTTGTGGCCGAAGCTAGCGAGCTGATAGTATGTGTTATGATTTAGTCATTGTGGATTTTTGGAGGGTTATTTATTTATTTGTGGGTTACCAGAGTCGATTTGGGGGTCCATTGGTATGCCCAATTAGGATGTGTATTCTACACCGAGCCGGATTGGTTGGCTCCATACTGCTATTGTTGAGGGATGTGCCATTCGGTTGTTGTTGAGCTTATTCGTGTTCTGAGATGATCTATGAGTTACTCTTCTATTCTACGAGGAGTTTTGATTTGTTGGTTGCATGCACCCATGGTGCAGTTCTATTTGGGGCCTTATAGCGGAATTTGCACGAAATGGGTATTTGGTTGATACATGAATGGTTGCGCATTGGTTATGTTCGTTCGGTTTTGTGTGGCATTTTGTCATTTGCTTCTCCATGGTTATGCTAATGCACTGTAAGTACTTGATGTCGGATTGCGCGTAGTTATTAATTTTGAGCATGGTGGCTGAATTATTTCATATGCATCAATGTTTGGATGGGGTAGCGCATTGCGGCGGAGTTATGTTGAGATATGATCCTTTGTGTTAGATTCGTGTGTTATGGTTCTACGGTGTGTGATGGGCTCTTAGCATTGCGTTGGGGTGGTACCCGTCGAGCTTGCGGGACGGTTCTCTTATTTGAGTCATTTTCGTGATTGATTACATTTGGAATAATGCTTATTGGTGCACGGATTGCACGGGTTGCTGCTTTGTAGTATTGGTGTGACATGTCAGTAGAGTAGCTCGTATTTGATAAGATGAAGTCGTCGGATCTAGGATGGGAGCTATTAGATTTTATTGTGGTATATTTGGAAGGATAATATCGAAAGTCAGCTTAGAAATTTGCTATGGTTCTTGTCGAAGGAGAGGGAGCTCCACGACTGGTGGATCTGATGAATGGTTACGAGTTTCTACGTGTTTCTTTCATCATCGATAGTGTACGAAGGTTTTATAATGGAGTCTTGATTGATATGAGGTTTATTACCGGCATTTTGGTTGTTTTAAGCAACTACTGTGATTAAAAATCATTGCTTCGAACATTTGAGCTATGTGGTATTTGAGTTTTGAGTATTTGAGTTATGGTTATGGCTTTTGGTACAGATTGTTCAGACTTATACAGTGTGTAAGTTGCGGGATTAAGATCTTATAAGAAATTCCGGATGTTGGAAATTTGATTCGAAGGCTTGAGGGCTAGGTTGCATTGAGAAATTTCGGTTATGTTGTGTTATCAGACCTGTATGGGAATGAGTGACGTGGGATCACCCCCGGGTATGTGTATGGTAAGGATATACGGCGGTTTGATGGCTTTGAGAACAACTCTAGACACGTTCGAAGAAGAGCGTATCTTTAAGTGGGGGAGGATGTAACGACCCGACCGGTCATTTTGAGCATTTGCCCTTCGCTCGGTAGTTTACAGGCATGAGTAGCTCTGTATGATTCATTATGACTTATGTGAATCATCAGTTTTGATTTTTAGGTTATTCGGAATCGAATTAAAATAATGGATTTCATTGTCGAAGCTTTAAATTGGGAGAGTTGACCGAGTTTGACTTTTTGTGAATTTGAACCCCGAACGGAGTTTTGATGGTTCCGTTAGCTCCATTGGGTGATTTTGGACTTAGGAGCGCGTCCGAATTGTGATTCAGAGGTTCGTAGTGGAATTTGGCTTGAAATGGCGAAGGTTGAAATTTTGGAAAGTTTGATCGGGAGTGGACATTTAATATTGGGGTCGGAATCCGATTCTGGAAATTGGAATAGGTCCGTAATGTGAAATGTGACGTGCGTGCAAAATTCGAGGTCAATCAGACGTGATTCGATAGGTTTCGGCATCGGTTATGGAAGTTGAAGTTTCAATGATCATAGATTTTGATTTGAGGTGCGATTCGTCGTTTTGATGTGGTTATGCGTGATTTGAGGCCTCAAGTAAGTCCGTGTTATGTTATTGGACTTGTTAGTATATTCGGATGGGGTCCCGAGTGGCCCAGATGAGTTTAGGACGAGGTTCAGATCATTTTCACTTCATGTGCAATGCTGGAGGCTGCTGGTTCTGGTAGGATCGCACCTGCGGTTGGTTTGTGCAGGTGCAATGGCCACAGAAGCGACAAAGGGGTCATAGATGTGAGAATAGTGGTGGGTGAGGATGGCCGCAAAAGCGGAGATTTGGGCGCATATGCGATGCCGGAGGTGCGGCAGCTCGACCGCAGGTGCGGAGTTGGAGGGTGTCAGCAGAGGTCGCAGGTGCGATGGGATTTACGCACCTACGATGGCGCAGATACGGGGCAGGGAGTTGCAAAAGCGGAATGGTGAGGAAGCCGAGCAGCGCAGGTCCAAGGTGTTTCCGCAAAATCGGTGGTCGCAGGTGCGACGAATGTTCCGCAAATGCGGATATGCTGGGCAAAATGTTATATACCAGGGTTCGCGATTTTGGCTTCATTTTTACATTTTCAAGCTCGGATTGAGGCGATGTTTGGAGCAATTTTCACCATATGAATTGGGGTAAGTGTTCTCTACTCGGTTTTGGTTATATTCCATGAATCTATCTTCGATTCTAGCTTTTGGTTAATGAATTTTAAAGATGAAATTGGGGGTTTTGGCCTAAAGTTTCATAATATGATTTTTTGAGTTTTGAACATCGAATTGGAGTCGGATTTGAGTGAAACTAGTATAGTTGGACTCGTAATTGAATGGGTTGTCGAATTTTGTGAGTTTTATTGGTTTCCGAGGCGTGGGCACGGGTGTGATGTTTGGCCGGTTTTGGATTTTGATTGAGGAATCTATCTTTATCATTTGGAATTGTTTCTGTGGGCTGTATTTGATGCATTTGAATTGCTTTTGGCTAGTTTTGAGCCGTTCGGAGGTCTCTATGCACGTGATGGCATCTTTAGGCATCGCTTGGCTTGCACGGTGTTGGAATTGGCTTGTTCGAGGTAAGTAACTCTTCTAATCTAGGAGCTGAGGGTATAAAACCCCGAAATACGTGTTATGTGATTTGTGTTGAGGTGACGCACATGCTAGGTGACGGGCGTGCACCATGTGAATTGGGACTCTGTTGTTTCCATGGCACTGTATAGTGGTCCTACTTTGTGAATGTCCGTGTTTAGACCATGTGATAAAGTAATTGAGATGTCAATCATGCTAGATACCATGTTTAGGCTTTATAACGATAATGCTAGGACCAATAATGGTCGTTTCTTGCTATTATTTTACTCATTTCATTGATATTTCGTACTCAGTCATATTCATGCATTCATATCATATATCAGTCTTAGTTATTTATTGATACATCATATCATTGTTGTCGGGCTAGTTTCACGGCATTGTGAGCCCATGAGTGAGACTGGAGAGTGAAGACTGAGTGAGGCCGAGGGCCTGAGTGAGATTGATATTTTTGAATCGGGCTGCACGTCGCAGCATGTTATATTGCTATTTTGGGATCAAGCTGCAAGCTGCAGCATGTTATATTGATATTTTGGGATCGGGCTGTACGACGCAGCATGTTATATGGATTACATTTTATGGGATCGGGCTGCACGCCGCAGCGATATAACGCTTGGACTGAAAGGAGCCCCTCCGGAATCTGCACACCCCTAGTGAGCGTAGTCGACTTTAAATATAGATCGAGATGCACGCCGCAACGGGTATTGTACATTGCTGAGTGAGTGAGTGTGATGAGCATTGAGCATAGTGAGAGATAATGCGAGACAAGGAGATTCAGTACACTGAGAGTGTGAGTACATGAGCATATCATTGAGATGCATTGCATTTGACATGCGTACTTGAGATACATGCATAGAGATGCATTTCCTTCTGCTACCCAGTGTTGGTGACATTTATAATTTTACCTGTATCTTGACATGTAGGCATAGGGACGTACTTTCCTCATGCTATCTGAAAATGAAACATCTTACTTATTATTGAAAGAAGTTTTGGGAAAAATCCCAGTTTTCAAACTTACTCGTATTTTGGCATTTTCGGTAAAAGATTTTGGTTTTCACTGAGATACTTGAAAAGAAATGTCTATTTTTCTAGAAATGTGAACGAACTGAGCATTTTATTTCTGAGATACCTCTTTTATTACTTGTACTATGTTGTTATGAACTATTGTGGAATATTGGTGTTGGACCCGACCTTCGTGTTAGCTCGTCACTATTTTCAACTTAAGGTTAGGTTTGTTACTTATTGAGTACATGGGGTCGGTTGTACTCATACTACACTTCTGCACCTTACGTACAAATGTTGGCTTCTGATGTCGCTGTGATCGATGTGAGCTGGATTGAAGATGTACCTGCGTCCCAGTTGTAGTTGTCTCTTGTTCGTGGTAGCTTTAGGTCTATGTAACTCTATCTACGTACTTTTCAAACAGAAGATGTATTTATTTCATTTCAGCTTTGTAAATTCTATTCTTAGAAGCTCATGATTTGTACTACCAGTTCTTGGGGAATGTATAAGATTCAGATAATTTTCTTGATTAATGGTCATGTTATATATTATTGAAATTGGATAATTATTAGTTGGCTTACATAGCGGGTTGGGTTAGGTGCCAGCACGACTAGTGGATTTTGGGTTGTGACATGTTCCATGTAGATTTCTTCCTCCAAATCTCCATTTAAGAAGGCCGTCTTAATGTCCATTTGTTGAAGTTCAAGACCATAAACCACAACTAATGCTACTAGTGTTCGTATGGACGTAATTCTTGTAACCGAAGAGTAAGTATCAAAATATTCAAGACCTTCTCATTGTCTATACTCTTTGACCACAAGTCTTGCCTTATATTTATCAATAGTGCCATCATCTTTCATTTTCCTCTTAAAAATCCATTTAGAACCCAACGGTTTATTTTCAGGAGGAAGATCAACTAATTCCCATGTATGGTTATTCAATATGGATTCTATTTCAGTATTGACTGTCTCTTTCAAAAATAATGATTCCGAAGAAGATATAACTTCTTTAAATGTTCGAGGTTCATTTTCCAATAAGAGAGCCACAAAATATGGTCCAAATGATGTAGATGTTCTTTTACGTTTACTACGTCCTGGATCCTCCTGATTAGACTTACTTTCTTTTGTTTCTTCCTGACGTTGTTTAGATCCTTCACCAATCGACTCACATTCCTTTTTATACGGATATGTATTATTGAAGAACTCAGCATTATCTGATTTTATAACTGTATTATTATAAATGTCGGGATTTTCTGATTTATGAACCAGAAATCGATATGCTTTACTATTGGTCGCATATCCTATGAAAACACAATCAACGGTTTTCGGTCCTATCTTTACCCTTTTGGGTTAGGAACTTGTACTTTTGCCAAACACCCCATACTTTAAGATAATTCAAGTTGGGCTTCCTTCCTTTCTATTTTTCATATGGAATGGATTGCTTTTTGCTATGGGTACTCGATTTAGTATCCGGTTAGATGTAAGAATGACTTCCCCCCCACAAGTTTTGTTGCAAACCAAAACTTATCAACAAGGCATTCATCATCTCCTTTAATGAACGATTCTTTCTTTCCGCAATCCCATTGGATTGAGGCGTGTAAGGGGCCATTGTTTAATGAATAATTCCATATTCTAAACATATTTCTTCAAAAGGAGATTCGTATTCACCACCCTATCACTTCTTATCATTTTGATTTTCTTATTAAGTTGCGTTTCAACTTTATTTTTGTATTGCTTGAATGTATCTATTTCTTCATCTTTACTATTAAGTAAGTAAACATAGCAATATCGAGTACTATCGTCAATAAAAGTTATGAAATACTTCTTTCCACCGCGAGATGGTATTAACTTCATGTCGCAAATATCAGTGTGAATTAAGTATAAAGGATTTGAATTCCTTTCAACCGACTTATAAAAATATTTAACATACTTAGATTCCACACATATTTGACATTTTGATTTGTTGCATTCAAACTTAGGCATTACTTCCAAATTAATCATTTTCGCAAGGTTTTATAATTGACATGTCCCAAACATATATGCCATAAATCATTTGACTCAAGTAAGTAAGAAGAAGCTAAAATTTTATTATTCTCAACGACCATTACATTCAGTTTGAAAAGGCCCTCAATGAGGTAACCTTTTCCTACAAACATCTCATTCTTACTTATTACAACCTTATCAGATACAAAATGCACTTAAACCCGTTCTTGACGAGAAGTGCAGTAGAGACTAAGTTCTTCCTAATTTCAGGAACATGAAGGACATTGTTCAGAGTCACCACCTTGGCAGAAGTCATTTTCAGAAATATCTTGCCACATTCTTTAATCTTGGCCATTGCAGAATTTCCCATAGAAAGCGTCTCTTCGGGTCCAACGGGAGTATAAGTAGAAAACGCTTCTCTAACAGCACAAACATAGCGAGTGGCTCCAGAATCAATCCACCATTCTTTAGGTTTTCCCACCAGGTTGCATTCAGAAAGCATAGCACACAAGTCATCATTATCCTCGTGCTTTTCAACCATGTTTATTAACCCTTATTCTTGTCTTTCCTTGGAGCACAACAATTTGTAGATTTGTGTCCTTCTTTCCCACAGTTGTAGCAATTTCCTTTGAACCGCTTCTTGCTTGGGTTGCTTTTTGGTCCAGAAGGCTTCTTTATCTTTCTATTATTTTGTCGAGCACCCTCTGCAATGTTTTCTCCCATTATTGTTGAGTTTCCACGACCTTTCTTTTCAGCAACTTTGTTGTCCTCTTCGATCCTCAATCGAACAATGAGATCTTCGAGCGACATCTCCTTGCATTTGTGTTTCAAGTAATTTTTGAAGTTCTTCCACAAAGAAGGGAACTTCTCAATCATCGCTACAACTTGGAATGCTTCATTGATGACAAGACCTTCAACGAAAATTCTATTAGTAATAATAATATAATTAATACTTTCAACATAAGTATTAATTCGACTTATACCTTTAGCAAGGAGATCGCGAATAATCACTTGCAATTCCTGGACTTGGGTAACAACAGACTTAGTATCTACCATTTTGTAGTCCAAATGTTTGCGGCAACAAATTTCTCAACCCGATATTCTCAGTTTTGTATTTCTTTTCAAGAGCAATCCACAGTTCTTTTGACGTCTCCACATTACTATAGACGTTATACAGATCATCCTCCAACTTGCAAAGAATATAATTCTTGCAAGAAAAATCAGAATGCTTCCATGCCTCAGTCACGAGAAAACGTTCATTGTCTGGAGTTTCATCAGGCCGAACAGGAACATCTTTCTTAATGAACTTCTGTAGACTTAAAGTAGTCAAGTAAAAGAACATCTTCTGCTGCCACCGCTTGAAATCAATTCCAGAAACTTTTTTGAGCTTTTCTGCCTGTGCCGGTTGACGAGCGCAAAACACACACTTAAATTGTGCTCGCTAGTCAAAGATAGTAGAGTATAATATCGTGTCCACATGGATTCGATTTAAATAGTATTCTCATAGTTTCTAGCTTGATTTCTATCCAGGAGAATCAACAGTTGAGATTTAAATGATTAATAATAAAATTTAACTATGAATCTAAAATCTACAACTATTGACTAGTGACTATCAAAACTAGGAAGAAACAATTAAGGTTATCAGTGGAAGACGATATGGTTTTGACAAAATAAGTGCAAGATAATTGTTTGGGATCTAACTCTAGATAATTCACTTCCAATGTTCAAGTGAATCTCTTAAATTCACTCTATTATTAAACTCACGAGATGAACAAATTTAAGCACAGTGAAGATATGCAAGAATTCATAGTGGATCGGTCTTTAGCAAAACCTCTTTCGATTATTCTCCTAACTAGATTTAATCAATGATTCAACTAGCCTCTTTCGATTACTTAGAAGAATCTATGAACTCAAACAACAATATAATGTAAAGATATCATAAGTTATGCCTCTTTCGATTGCAAGAACAAGTGAATATAAATGCAACAATTAAATCTTCCAAAAACGATTTAAATACATAAAAATAGAGTTATAACCCACAAACAATCATCAATACACCAAATCCATCAAAACCCAAAAGGATCTACTCCATAGACATGGAGAAGCTCTTCACAAAAGTAACTAAAGTATAGGAAAACATAAATTCAATCCAACCCCGGATCTTGAGTGAGGAAGGAATGATGAAATCCTTGTGCTTGTGTTCTTCTAACTCCTCCTTAGCCTCCTTAGCCACCTTAGGTCGAAAATGTGTCAAAAGTGCTGAAAATGGTGTTTTCCGTGTGTTTAAGCCATTCCCCAATAATCCCCGAACGAAATTACCCTTTTTAGCGGAATTGGGAAGTCACTCTAACATTTTTGGGCTACCACGGCATGCATGTAGGAAATTCCAGAACGTTCCAAAATATGAGTTTTTAAATTTTTGACATCCACACTTGGTTTTCGACCCCCGAATGTGATCCCGACTTAATTGCTTGGGCTTCTACTCAGACTTCAAAGCTCCAAATAGCTCGAATTAACTTCACAACATCTACATAACTCAGAATCACTCCTACAAGGCAGAAAACACACAATAAGTGCAAAAACACTACCAATTAAAGCGCAACACAAGTAAAGTGTAGTGAATTACAGTGTAATAAGCAACTAAAACACGTGATTATAGCCTACTATCAACACCCCACACTTAAACCATTGCTTGTCCTCCAACAATCAAACTAGACTTCATATAGACACGACCTTTTTAAATAACTCTCCTAACTCATCACTCAAAGTATAGTCAAACAGAATAAGCACAATACCGTAACATGCTCGCCTCAAGAGTTGACTCAACAGCACCACACATTTTTCACAGCATGCTCACTTACTCTAACATAGAGGCCAATGACATTACCTTTCCTTCATGAATCAAGTGCCCTCACATAACAATAGAGAGTAGTTCCACACACAATAAAATTTAAGAACAATTAGGAACTCAAGATAGGAAGAATTCGCTCACTCTCAGAAATAATATTCATGTGCCACAAAAGATGTACTATAAGCTTGCTCATAATGTACTACTCTACTAATTGAGCTCATACAGTCAAGGATCAAGTAGGACTTTATTTGGTTATAATGTAAGCTGTGGGATGAGTAGGATATATTTGATATAAACGTGACTACACCTCTCTAAGCACTTTAATACATACAATTTAACCATTTAAAACTCCATACTTATGTCAAACCATAACTCCACCTTCACGTCAATATATGTCAACTCCCTACTTCTTTACGCACAATTACATCAATCAAGGAATCTTTTTTAACCATCCAACTATTTTTTTCATTTTCTTTTTCAATTCAAGTGGCTCTTATTTTTAATAAAACAGTGCACCTTTCTCCTTATTTAAATAGTTCCACTCAAAATCCAAACTAATACCCCACACTTTAACTTTTACAAAGTTCATAATAATTTCAAGTGTTCGTGAGAGGTAAGAAGGTTCAAATAGATGGTCAATTGAAACAATTGGGCAAGGCTTGTAATATGGTTGCCAAAGAAATAGGATTACAGTCTCAAAGGGGTCAACTAGGATACATAACAATTAGGTGGATAACAACATATAACTGGCTCAATAAAGAAACTCCTATATTACTTCCAAGACTGAATAAAACTACTATTTCGCTTTGCAAACACACGGGGCAAGTTCTAGACATCAAATGCAATGCACAGAATACACGAAACCTCACACACACATGGCACATAACTTACTCAGGATCGGACTCATCGAGATACTCTAGTCAAAGCAGTTAAGCAAAGTTAAGATCATACAATTTAAGGTACTTATACAAGAGTCAAAAATTGAGCATAAGCGTCACAACTAAAGCACTTACTATTCTCAAGGCATAATAAAGTCAAGAGATATTGCTTTCATTTAAAATCACAGCACCAGATGTCCTACTCCTAAAAACAACTAACTACACCTGGTTCAAACAACACCCTTGGAAAAGAACCGCGACACAAAGAAAAACCAACGGGAAATTATTATACTACCTAAAGAAAAGAATATTTTTTTTATTCGACATTAAAAATTTCAATCAAAAGAAATGAAAACACACACAAAAAACAAACAAAAAAATAGTTATTTACATATTTACATCCCCACCCCACACTTTAAATTGTGGCATGTCCCCATGACATACAAATAAAAAGCAAGAGGTAAAGAAAACTCCCCTGGACTTTTTTCGTTTCCTAGAACTTGTGAACTCAACCCCTAATTCTGAATTAATTTTTTATTTTCGCTCCTCGGGATTCTTTATGGAGCTCATCAGATCAAAGTCCTTTAAGGATATTTGTAAGACCCACTCTTTTCTTTCTTTCTTGGCCTCATTTTGGGCGGTGGATTGTTCTTGTAGGATTATCCTCAACTTATTTCTGCATTCATTCACAAGATCAATCCCTACATATTCCTGTAAATCTTCAAAAATAAAATCCACATGATCAAGGTTAGAATAAGAAAATAAAGAAGAAAGGTCATGTGAGTATTCCTCTGGTATGTCCAATACCATTTGTTCCTCATTATCTTTTACTAAAAATTTTAAATGTGGATAGGTGGATGGGGATTGGAACTCTTCTTTTATTGATGCACAATCAACCAAAGCCTCTCTTCAATCATCTCAGTTGTAAAAGAGTCCTCTTGCAGAGTGAAAAGTTCTCTTTGTAGGTGTTCATCATCTCGGGTAGGCTCATTCTCACAGGGAATCTCCTCCATATATTCATTATCACAATGCAATTACCTTTCTGAAAGTGTACTTATTAGTTGATTCACTTGCATTATTAGGTTGTTAGTGGCTTCATCATCATGTGTAAATCTCTCTTCCACCTTATTAATGACCTTATACATAAACTCTTCTAAACTAACATTCTGCGCTTGAAGTGGTAGTCACACTTCGCTTGCATTCCAGTCATAATAAGGGTATTCATCCCAACCAGAGTCAGAATTGTGCCCATATAAATCCTCATACCTATACGGACTAGAGACAAAGTGAGAATGTTCAAAAAGATGAACCATAGGAAGAATATCTACCTGCTTGACAATCAACCCATAGATGATTTCCACTGCATTTAAAACACATAGCACACCGCTGATAATATTCAGTTGCTAACTCTTCAACTGTTTTCTCAGGTTAGTTGTACTCCATCTTCACATCTTTTAGAGTTCAATATCAATAATATGCTCTTCAAGATTTCTTCAACAAAAGAAATCTTGAAGAGAAGTTCAACAAACAAAAATAAAAATAAAAGAAAAAAATAGAAGCTAATTCCTGAATTAGCACTACAAAATATTTCAAATACTATTGATATCCAATCCCCGGTAACGACGCCAAAATTTGACGAGCGCAAAACACACACACTTAAATTGTGCTAGCTAGTCAAAGATAATATAGTATAATATCGTGTCCACATGGATTGGATTTAAATAGTATTTTCATAGTTTCTAGCTTGATTGCTATCCAGGAGAATCAGCAGTTGATATTTATATGATTAATAATAAAATTCAACTAAGAATCTAAAATATACAACTATTGACAAGTGATTATCGAAACACGAAAGAAGCAAATAAGGTTATCAGTGAAAGAGGATAGGGTTTTGACAAAATAAGCGCAAGATAATTGTTTGGGATCTAACTCTAGATAATTCATTTCCAATGTTCAAGTGATTCTCTCAAATTCACTCTGTTATTAGTTCAAACGTTCAGCAAAAACTCCTCTCTTGATTAAGTCTTAAACTCACGAGATGAACTAATTTAAGCACTGTGAAGATATGCAAGAATGCGTAGTGGATCGGTCTTTAAGAAAATCTCTTTCAATTAGTCTCCTAACTAGATTTAATCAATGATTCAACTAGCCTCTTTCGATTACTTAGATGAATCTATGAACTCAACCAACAATATAATGCAAAGATATCACAAGTTATGCCTTTTTTAGTTACAAGAACAAGTGAATATAGATGCAATAATTAAATCTTCCAAAAATGATTCAAATACATAAAAATAGAGTTATAATCCACAAACAATCATCAATACACCAAATCCATCAAAACCCAAAAGGATCTACTCTATAGATATGGAGAAGTTCTTCACAAATATAACTAAAGTATAGAAAAACATAAATTCAATCTAAACCTGGATCTTGAGTAAGGAAGGAATGATGAAATCTTTGTGCTTGTGTTCTTCCAACTCCTCCTTAGCCTCCTTACGTCGAAAATGTGTGAAAAGTATCGAAAATGGTGATTTCCCGTGTATTTAAGCCATTCCCCAATAATCCCCGGACGAAATTACCATTTTTAGCGGAATTGGAAAGTCACTCTTAACATTTTTGGTCTACCGCGATGCGCATGTAGGAAATTCCAGAATGTGCCAAAATATGATTCCTGGCCACTTTTTGCACTAGCGCCCCGCCGTGCGGTAGTGCAAATTGTGGCCAGAAATGGGTTTTTCAAATTTTTGACATCCAGACTTGGTTTTCGACCCCTGAACGTGATCCCAACTTAATTACTTAGGATTCTACTCAGACTTCAAAGCTCTAAATAGCTCGAATTAACTCCACAACTCCTACATAACTCGAAAATACTCCTATAAGGCATAAAACACACAATAAGTGCAAAAACACTACCAATTAAAGCTTAACATAAGTAAAGTACAGTGATTTAGAGTATAATAAGCGACTAAAATACGAGATTATAGCCTACCATCACCGATGCCAATGCCAGTGTTGTTCGGCTTGTCGATGTATTGGCAGTCACCATAGGAACAACCTTGTTTCCATTCTTAGTCGTCATTTCTGTAAAAGAATGACATAAACCGAACGTTTAATATATGACGAAGTTTTTATATCTTCAAATCGAATAAAACTGGAGTAGAAAATCACATAGATTTTAATCTCCAATGGAGTAGAAAATCGCTAGGATTTTAATCTCCAAATAACAGATAGTAAACCAAAACAGAATATACGTTAAAGTAAACAAATGGAGTAGAAAATCATAAAGGCTTTAATCTCCAAAAAGGGAGTAGAAAACCACACAGGTTTTAGTCTCCAGAACAGTATGTATAACACAAATACAATATATAAAATTAAGTTCCTTAAGCTTGTTAGAATACTGTATTTGTAAAATAATTATGGAGAAGGAAAAATAACGTATAAACATAAATGTAGAAGAAATAGAATTTAATTTGAGCCCAATGAATTCACAGTGTTTCCTTAAGGAACTTAATCCCCTCCTAGTACTCGAGGTTATGGAGTATTTCCTCCTAGGATAGAACGGATTACACACTGGTGTAGCGGCACTTCAAATCCAGTGTTTCAACGAACATAAATGGCGGCAGCAAATCACACTTACGTTATTTGTTTCGTAAGAAAACAATGCAGAAAGGAAGATGAGAATTCAGAAATATATGTAAGGAAAATCTGAGGGAATGGTCTGCTATTTATAGCCAACATGTTGAGTTTAAACGAAGAGGTGCAACTCTTCAGAATGTCTGTTATGACTGTTCATGTAAAATGGCCATTATATAAATGGCTATTTACGCAAAATAATATGGGAAATCAAAACACGGAGGAAAATTAATTTATCATTATAAAACGATTAATTTGGATTAAAATAATATTACGTTAATTTTAATATTAATAAATAAATTTGGTCCAAAATATTAATCAATCAATCATTTGACCGAAGCCGAAGCCGAGCGACGACGACGACGGCGCGAGGCTTGACATCTTCTTAACTCTTTAAGAGCTAGAAGAAGAGCAATTGTATACATACCCATCGAAAGTCTTTTCCTCCTCCAATATGGGACACTATCCCTTTGTGAAGGAGTGAAAATAAAATTTTTATTTTTTCCTCCATTTCCATTCACCCTCTTTTAAGTTAAACTAAGCTTAAAAGCTAACAACAGCTCATGTTACATCAAAATCTAACGATGAGAAAATAAAGTGGGTGGGGGGGAGGGGTTTCAAAAAGTAATGCATCTGGATGGTGGTGAAGGTGTAGCTGTTTGCCATATTTTGCCAGAGCATCTGCCATGCCATTACCCTCCCTGAAGGTGTGGTGGAGCTTGGACACTTGTAATTCAAGTAGCATCGACCTGCAACCATGTAAAATAGTTAAGTATTTTCTGTTCCCTAATGGTAGAAGTGAAATTAATACATGTGAAACGGTTTCCACTATCAAATGTTGATAATTATGAGTAATAACAATGCGTAGATTATGGAAGAGAGCGACGATTTCTTCATGCAAGGCGTCCTTGTGATGCAAGTATTTTGTATATCCATGAAGCCAAGTACCAGTGGAGTCTCGAAACACTCCATCTTATCCTCCTGTCGAACTGATGTTGTCGAAGGCGCCATCTATATTTAGTTTAATGTGTGATGGGGGCGGAGCTTTCCACTTGATAGGAATAAGTGTACGAGGTGATCTAGTGGGGATGGAAGTGAGAAAATATTGTTCTGTGGCAAAGTTTATGATGATACACGGGTTTATGGGCTTGAAGGAGCAGTGAAAATAATTGTGATTTCGAGTAAGCCATAATTGCCAAAGTATTAGTGGGGTGAGTATATGTGTGAGTAGAATGAGTTGAGTGTTGATCTTTATGTGTGTAGTGATGGTACATTTAGTGCGTATCCATGTGGGAAAATCCACTGTTGGTGGAGAGATGTGGAAGTATTTCCAAATTTGTATAGTAGGTTTGCATATTTCATTAACAGTATCATTACCGCTAATGAGATAACTTCAATTTCGACACATTTAAGGTAAGATTTTTTAAGAGAAAAAAAAAAGATGTGAGGGATGTTTTCAGTGTGGTAATTGCATAGTGAGCAGGTCATGGACTGGGTGATCCGCCGTTTGTAGAGGGTGTAGGAGGTGGGTAGTGAGTTGTGCATAACAAGCGAGAGAAAATGTTTGATTTTAGGTAAAGTCGGTATTTTCCATATTTAGGTGTGTGGGAATATTGGTGGTGTGGATGTGTTAGGTGATATAATTGAAAAAGTGGAGGCGGTGGTAAATTCACCATGTGGTATGACATTCCAGTAAGGGGTGTCGTGTGTAGCCGGAGGAGGGCAAATGAATGTATGGTTGATTAAGTAGACGATAGCGGGCGGCAGTTCGATGGCAAGGTTTTCAAGAGCCCAAGAGTGGTTCCTATATAATAATATGATTCAAGGAAAGAGATGCGTCTGTGGGTAGGAGTGGACCATGGATAAGTTGACGGAGAGATAAGTTGGGTGTGATTCAGTGGTCGTGCCATAGATTGATACTTCGGTCATTAACAATGTTCCAACTAATTCCTTTGCGACATAGGTTTGCTACTTTCATTAGGTTTTTCCAAATATAAGTGTCCTTGGTACTACCCGTGTTAGAGTAGGTATTTTGATATTGATTAATAAGGAAGCCTATTTATTATGTAAGAGAGGATTTGTTGAGTTGTAGGAGGTACAGTTGCTGAGAAGGATAATTTAAACTTATTAAAATTGATTCGGAGCCCGAATTTGATACTCGGCTGGTGGAAGATGTTATTGATGGTGTGTGCATTGTGAGTATCCGCTTTAGCGAATAATACTAGATCATCTGCAAATAGTAGACGAGAGAGGGGTGCAGCAGTGCGGGAGAGTAAACACACTTGATATACATGTATAGTAAACAAATGCCTGTAGGAGAAATATTGACCTAAGAAAACAAAGGATGCTACGCTATTACTAAAAAAAAAAGGCTACATGGTTTTAATCAATCATTTCATAAAGTAAACTTCACGCTAATAAGGAACTAGCGATACAAATCTTGAATACAAATACATATCTAAAGTGTTATCATAATAATCACTAAAAAAAACTCAGCTAAACTCAAAACAATAGAAAAATATCAACCGAGAATCTTTCTTCGGAATTATCTGAACAGGTCGATCCTCCTATCCCGTTTATTTTAGCAACTGACCCTAAGATCTCCGTAGTAGTATGTAGCAACATATGAACTCTTCAGAATACTGGAGAACCAATTGGTGAAGTGACCAAATAAGGAAAGTTGTTCCAATTAAACTTGTTATCTTCAAAATCCCCTGAGCAGCTTCCCATAAAATTATCCACTTGTATTCCACTAAAATTATTTGCTGAATTTTGTATATATTCAAGATCAAATAGCTCTGAGAACTCTTGCCTAAAACTTGGAAGGTCTGTTTGGACATCTTTTGTTGGACAAGGATTTTCCAAACAAGTGATTGTACACAAAGGAAGATTTTGGTCATCAACTTTTGTAATACTTGGTACATTGTTCACGAACAAATTCCCCGAGGAATTTAACGTTGATGGTATCGATGATTCGAGGTTTTTGTTAGCAAAACCATCAAGAAGAATAGATCGAATGTCATTTGTTGTTGGTAATTTTGTGCTTGCTCTTTGCCATGCTTTTAATATGTCAAGACAAGGAAGTTGATAATAAGGTTGCGAAACGACGTAATTATTGTTTTTGTTGTTGTTGCGAGTGCTATTGAAGAGGTATTTAGAGTGATCTTTTGATCTACGAACAAGTCTTGCTTCTGCTTCAAGTCTTGCACTCTCCCATTCAGCCATATGACTAAGGTTTGCAACATACTTAGATTGATCATTTGAGCTACCATTAATGTTGTTTGTGATTTTTGGCTTGTGAGTCATTGGATCAATGCCCATTTTTGTTAATCTCTTCTTCAAACGTGAGTTCCAATAGTTTTTTATCTCGTTGTCTGTTCTGCTAGGTAAGTAAGCTGCTATTGCTGACCATCTGAATAACAAAGAGAGTAATTAACCATGTTAATGTTGCACAAATTAATCACATATTATGTAAATTGGACAGAGAGTATCTAATTAGGCAATCTAACATTTGGATAGTCTAGGCTGAATTCTATGTACATTTATGACTTTGTACATGTGCGTAGTAAATAGATAGTACTAATATCTGACGTTGTCAGTTCTTTCTGTGGTAGACAAAGATATATAGCTTCTATTGTTGAGTAATCTACTCCATCAAAAACTAAATAATGAGTTAATAATAGATGTTAATTATGATTATTATAACGAAGTTGCTGAAGATATATATATATATATATATATATATATATATATATATATATGTGTTCTCTTTTACTTCCTCCGGTCCATAATAAGTGACTTTTTGATCTTTGTCACACTCCTTAAGAAAATATTATTTTCTAGAAAAAAATATATTTTGATTAAATTACTCTTAATTAAAATTTATATATTGTTCACATATTGGGATATGTAAATAAAGGGCAAATTCGAAAAATTAAAATTCATTCATTCTTGATTATGTAAAAGGATATTTATTTTGAATCAAAATAATAATGCCAAAAAGTTACTTATGGACGGAGAATTACTGTTTAAATTTTTTCATTGGTTTGGTCCATGAAAAAAGGAGCATTAACCCTATTAGTTGCATCATGCCTATTGGTTGCATAGTAAAAGAGAAGAAAACAGTGACTATGGGAAAGAATGTGACAAAGGCAAAGGTAACTAACAATTTATGACCCCAACCTAATGGCAGAAAATAATGAGTTCTATCATTTGCTGTCATTTTTTTAATTTACTGTCCTTCAATAAATTATTACCTGTTTCCAAGAAGAGCATGAAGCTGAATTATAGTTCTTTCTTCTTGTAAACTGAACTTTCCTCTCTTGATATCTGGCCTTAGATAATTGATCCATCTAAGCCTACAACTCTTCCCACACCTCTGCAGATCTAAAAAGGGAAAAAGGTCAAAATTATATATGCTAGCAATCCAAAAGATAATTAAGTAAATAAAGTGTACTATCTAACAGCTTAAACTCTTAGACGAAATGATCACGCAATTCAACTCTTGGTGATCACACATTATAAAATAATATAAAACAATTACATGTTTGTTCAATATAATGTCTGATCACACAATTTAAAATATTAGGAGAATTAACATAATAGTCCCACCCAACCATTGGCGGAGCTAGTCAGGATTTTCATTAAGAGGTGTCAAAATATATAAATGTACGATATATGGATAATCTAAAAATAGCGGTAGACATATAATCTACGCATAATCTATGTATGATATATGGATGTATAACCATGTATATATAGTCAGTATATAATTTATGTATGCTAGCTAGAAAAAATAAATAGTAAATCTAACCGGCTATTTGTGTAAATAATAGTTACTAATATTATTACCAGCTTTAGCAGGCAAAGCACGCCAGCTACCACAACCATGTTCCTCAATGCAAGACAAGAGTTTTCGGTCTTCTTCTGGTGTCCATGGCCCTTTCTTCAAACCTTGTTTATCACAGCACTTGGACCTTCCCATTTTAACACTAAGTTAACACAGAGAAAATCAAGAAAGTCTATTATTCTGTCTTTCTTTATGTGGAAATGAGAGAATATGGTATATGGAAATGCCAGTTTGAGAGTATATATAGGCAAATGATATAGGCCAATGAACAAATAATAAGTAGTGTGATCAGACAGGTAGCTGCAATGTAAAATAAATGTTAAAAGAGGGTATAAATGTGAAGCTTTAATTACAATATTGGAATTTTTCAGGCAGTTATTTTGAGAAAATGAGATTGAACTGCCTGATTCTCTAGTTGGCGGTCCACCAATGAAAATCATCCCAACCGTTCAACAAAATTGCTATCCTATAGCTTCTTCTTTTCCGGGATTGTTACACATAGAGCCGGCCAAATTTAATATTTACTTTCTCTAACCAGTATGTATAGATTATACATTAATTATACATAATTATACATATATTATCACGATCCAAAATCCGACTAGTTGTGATGACACCTAACCCAATCCGTTAGGTAAGCCAATTAACTACAATCCAATTTAATTAGGATTATCGAGGAAAATAAATGATAAAATAGCTGAACCTTTCTACTTTTTCCAAGGACTGGTAGTACTGTCACGCCCCAAAACCCAGGAGCGCGACCGGCACTCAACCAAGTGAACCCGACCGAGCAAGCCTGTTAGATTCCTTCTACCCAAACTCATTCATGAATAAAGGGAATATATATGTTTTCCTTAATTAAATAATAAAGTGGTCATGTCTGCAATTACCAATTTCTTACCATAAGTTTCACCATTTTTAAAGTCTCAAATGGACAAGTAATACAACCACAACATAGCATAGTTTGTCTTTCCCAGCACCAATACACAACCCACGCTATGTCTACGGAGCCTCTATAGGTAAAAAAGAGTACAATGATAATGCCGGCAACAAGGCCTCGGCTATACCTCAAACAGAATACACAAAGTACAAAAGATTCATGACCCCGGAATGAAGTGGGGCTCACCAAGTCAGCTGAGAAGAAGGTGCACTGCTATCACTGATCAATGTCTCATGCTGTGGAACCACCTGCATCCATTTAAAGATGCAGCACCCCCGGCAAAAGGGATGTTAGTACCGTCGAATAATACTAGTATGAAAACTAAACACCAGTTTAAGAATTTAGAAATACAAGATAATTATGATGAACCAGTGCGGCAATAGAATAATATAAATAACTGTCTCAACCATAGAAAGCTTATTAAAAGCTATCAACGACATTTATAGGATTTAAAATGAGATCCTATATAACCATCTTCACACAAAGCGGCCCCGCCGCCTCACCCGATGTATGCAGGTGGAGGTGTACGTACAATACCACAACTCTAATCAAGCGGCCCTGCCGCCTCACCTTAATGTATGCGGGTGGATGTATAACCACAGTACTAAGAACCTACACAAAGAGGCTATGCCGCCTCACCCCAATGTATGCAGGTGGAAATGCATCAACGATACCAATACCAACACAAAGCGGCTATGCTGCCTCACCCCAATGTATGCGGGTGGTGGTGCCACAACAATACCAAAACCATACACAAAGCGGTCGTACCACCTCACCCCAATGTAAGCGGGTGGAGGTGCAGTCCCACAATATCATAATCCCTACACAAAGCGGTCATACCGCCTCACCCCAATATATATGCGGGTGGAGGTGTATCACAATCACAATCTCTATACCATAATCCCCACACAAAGAGGTCATGCCGCCTCACCCCAATGTATGCGGGTGGAGGTATATCACAGTCACAATCTCTACACAACTTGGCATAATACCTTTCACACAAACCATGACTAGAAATTATAACATGTGGATACGTAATCCATAGTTTGGGACACATCCTCAATTTATAATGCAATATGATAAGAGCATTTGAAATACAAATTGAACATATATCTTCATCATAAAACTTATCGGAATACTCCATTTATAATCAACATCTCGGAACTTACAAGGATATTGAGACTTCCAATTCTTAAAGAAGAGTTTAGCCAACATACCTCAATTAAGCTTCCTTAAACTTTAAAATATTTCCGAATTCTTAGCAACTTCAATCTATTTTAGAAATATAACAAATTGAAACACAATTAGGAAGATGATCATGTTTCTAGCTCATTTGAGCATTTTATCAAACACAAGGTGTGCATAAGGTTTCAAGGTCCCTTTTATGGAGGATTCCATCATCCCACAACCCAATCTTTACCATGCTTAGTTCAACAATCTTCCTACACCCCTTGATATCACATGCATGTAAAATAATAAACTCTCATGCCCAAACATTATCTTGCTAATTACCCATTTTTAGATAATTTCGAAATTAGGGTTTAGGGTGTAGAATCTTACCTCTAGGATGAAGACCTAGTGAGCTTGCCTTCTTAATCTTCCAAAACTTGAGCAGGAATTGAAGAACAAATATTGGAGAACACCTTCTCACTCTAGGGCACCCTCTCTCACTCTAAAATATCAGATAATAGCTCAAAAATGACCCAAAGAATGTATTTAACGAAATAGGGTAGGGTTTTAAAAACCCAAAAATAAAGCTCCGGAACAAGGTATGCGATCGCATAACCGATATGCTGACCGCATATCGGTCGCATAGTTGGTTACAAAATAGCCAAAAAAGTTGTCTGTGTATGCGGTCACTATGCGATCCGCATAACCGTTATGTGGTCGCATAATGCACCGCATAACCGTTATGCGGTTGCATAATGCACCGCATAACAGTTATGCGGTCGCATAGTCAACGACATAATTGCTTCCAATTGGTCCAATTAACTGCCTCACTATGCCGCCATTATGCGGTCCGCAGAGTGATTCTGCGGTCACATAATGGACCGCATAAATACACTTTTTCGCCAAATATTTTTTTTTACTTTCCGGTGCATTATTCAACCCAAAATGTCCGAGCCGCGTCAAGCACGCTCGCCGTGAAGAATTTCTACAATCCTCAAACACGTAAGCCTAGTCCGACACCATGAAATATTATTTTCTTTGCAAATTTTACCGGGCTTACCACTTAAGTACTTCGAAATTTTTTGGGGTGTTACATTCTCCCCCGCTTAGGATCATTCATCCTCGAATGAGGGTAAAAATCTGTCATTAACATCTTATTTAACTTAATTTGTTTTATACCACAAACTAGCAGCCCCAAATTTGACTAACTCCCTAAATTTCTAAAAATTTCGCTAGAGTTTCCCTTGTAATTAGGCCTATCCACATGTCATAGAGCCCCAGAAACATATCCTAACAGCATATACATAATCCAACAACGTAACATAATACAAAACAAGACCAACTGTGGCCTCACAAGCAGTTATATTACCAGAACGGAACACCCTCAACACCAGATGTACAAGTGATACATATTTCATAGGAATATCCCTTAGCATTTTCATAAGGCACAACTCATAATTACATGGTTATTCAAATAAATAAGGATACTTTTTCTTCATTTCTTCTTCGGCCTCCCAATTAGCCTCTTCAACCTGTTGGTTTCGCCATAACACTTTCAAGGATGCAATTTCTTTGTTTCTCAACTTTCGGACTTGCCGATCAATAATAGAAACTGGAATCTCTTCATAAGTCAATTCTTCATTTACCTCAATAGTCTCAACCGGAACAATGATTGTCAGGTCTCCAACTACTTTCTTTAACATAGACATATGAAACACCGAGTGTACTAATGACATCTCAGGTGGTAGCTCAAGCTTGTATGCTACCTCACCGATGCTCCGAATGATTTTGTACGATCCGACATACCTCGGACTCAATTTCCCTTTCTTACCAAATCACGTTACACCCTTCATGGGGGAAGCTTTCAAAAATACCCAATCATCTTCCTTGAATTCTAAATCTCTTCGACAAACATCCGAATAGGATTTCTGACTACTCTGAGCAGCCTTCAACCGCTCCTTAATGATTTTAACTTTTTCCATAGCCTGATGCACGAGGTCCGGCCCTATTAACTCTGCTTCCCTAATTTTGAACCACCCAATGGGAGATCTATATCTCCTACCATATAAAGCCTCAAACGGTGCCATTTGAATGCTAGCATGATAAATATTGTTATATGCAAATTCTATGAGTGATAAATGATCATCCCAGCTACCTTTGAAGTCTATAACACAAGCGTGCAACATATCCTCAAGCGTCTGAATAGTCCGCTCTGCCTGCGCGTCAGTCTGCGGGTGAAAGTTGTACTAAGATTCACTTGAGTACCCAACCCTTGCTGAAATGTCTTCCAAAAATTAGCAGTGAATTGTGCCCCCCCGATCAGAAATGATGGAAACTGGGGTGCCATGCAACCTGACTATTTCTTTGATATACAACTAAGCATACTGCTCCACTGTGTCTATAGACTTAGCCGGCAAAAAGTATGCTGATTTCGTGAGTCGATCTACATTCACCCAAATTGAGTCAAACTTGCACGGAGTGCGCGGTAATCTTACCACAAAGTCCATATTAATCATTTTCCATTTCCACATTGGAATTTCTATGTTCTGTGCCAACCCACCGGGCCTTTGGTGTTCGGCCTTCCCTTGCTGACAGTTCGGACATCTTGCTACAAAGTCCGCCACATTCCTCTTCATATCATTTCACGAATAGACTTCCTTAAGATCATGATACATTTTTGTAGAACCTGGGTGCACAGAATACCTAGAAGTGTGAGCTTCAGTCAAAATTCTTTCACGGAGACCATCCACATTTGGAACATAGAGTCACCCTTGGTACCTTAGTGTACCATCATCCATGCCAAGAGAAAAGTCCATGGTCTTATGTTTATGAATCCCCTCTTTCAACTGCACCAACAATGGATCGTTGTATTGCTTCTGTTTGACTTCCACAACAAGCGATGATTCAGCCCTATTTTACACAATTACCCCTCCTTCACTAGAGTCCGCAAGACGAACTCCCAAACTAGCCAATCGGTGAACTTCCTTGGCTAATAGCTTCTTGATATGCCTCCAAGTGAGCTAAACTACCCATAGATTTCCGGCTAAGAGCATCTGCCACCACATTAGCCTTCCCAGGATGGTATAAAATATCAATGTCATAATCCTTGAGTAATTCAAGCCATCTTCTCTGCCTCAGATTCGATTCCTTATGTTTGAAAATATATTGAAGGCTCTTATGGTCCGTGAATATATCTACATGGACCCCATATAAATAATGACGCCAAATTTCAATGCAAATACCACCGTCGTAAGTTCTAAATCATGTGTTGGATAGTTATTTTCATTATTCTTTAGTTGCCTAGAAGCATAAGCTATCACCTTCCAATGTTGCATTAAAATACATCCAAGCCCGATTCTTGAAGCATCACAATATACCACAAATCCATCTATACCCTCTGGTAGAGTCAGCACCGGCGTGGTAGTCAATCATGCTTTCAATTCCTGGAAACTCGTTTCACAAGCATCTGACCATTGGAACTTAATTGCCTTCTGCGTCAGTTTAGTCAATGGAGAGGCAAGAGTAGAAAACACCTCCATAAACTTTCTGTAATATCCAGCTAAGCCTAAGAAACTGCGAATCTCTGTTGGAGTTGTAGGCCTCAGCCAATTCTTCACCGCTGAAATTTTCTGAGGATCAACCTTAATTCCCTCACTAGAAACTACATGACCCAAGAATATGACTGATTCAAGCCAAAATTCACACTTTGGAAATTTGCATATAACTAGTGCTAATGTATGGTTTGCAGAACTACACTGAGATGATCGGCATGGTCTTCTCGACATCGTGAATATACAAGAATATCGTCAATAAATACTATCACAAAAGAGTTGAGGAATGGCTTGAAAATGCGCTTCATAAAATCCATGAAGGCTGCTGGGGCATTTGTTAGCCCAAAAGACATCACCAGAAATTCAAAATGCCCATACCGGGTTCTAAAAGCTGTTTTTGGAATATCCCGCTCCCTGATCTTCAATTGGTGATACCTGGATCTTAAATCAATCTTGGAGAAGTACCTGGCACCTTGAAATTGATCAAACAAATCATCTATCCTTGGCAGTGGGTACTTATTCTTGACTGTGACCTTATTAAGTTGCCGATAGTCAATCCACATTCTCAGTGACCCATCTTTCTTTCTTACAAAAAGGACCGGTGTGCCCCAAGGCGACACACTTGGCCGAATAAAACCCTTTTCTAACAAATCTTTCAATTGTTCCTTTAGCTCCTTCAATTCTGTCGGTGCCATTCTGTAGGGTAGAATAGATATAGGATGTGTGTCTGGCATCACATCAATCCCAAAATCAATCTCCCTGTCTGGTGGGATCCCAGGGAGTTCATTCGGAAAGACTCCTGGAAATTCATTCACAACAGGCACAGACTCAAGTGTAGGTGCCTCAACATCGGTGTCCGTAACCCGGACCAAATGGTAAATACATCCCTTGTTTATCATCTTTGTGGCTTTAAGGTAGGAAATAAACCTACTCTTTGGCACTATATCATCACCCTTCCACTCAATAACTGGCTCATTTTGAAATTCGAACCTAACAGTCCTGGTTCGGCAATCAATCTTGGCAAAACAAGAATAAAGCCAATACATCCCCATTATCACATCAAAATCGACCATTCTCAATTATATAAGATTGGCCACGGTGTCTCGACCACGTAATGTGACAACACAATTCCTATAAACTCGCGCAACCAAAATAGACTCACCAACCGAAGTAAATACAGAGAAGGCTCATAAAGGTGTTCTGGTTCTATCCCAAATTCCATAGCAACATAAGGAGTGACATATGACAAAATGGAACCGGGATCAATAAGAGCATATACATCATGAGATTTGACAGTCAATATACCTGTGACAAAATCTGGAGAAGCCTCTGATTCCCGACGTCTCTGCATAACATAAAATCTGCTGGGTCCTCCCGAATTTTGTGCACCACCTCTAGCTGCACCACGCCCTGCGGGTGCTGGGGTGCCTCGAGCTGGAGGTGTTGTGGATATAGTAGCTGCAGAATTAGCTGGCTATGCCGCGCCTCTGCCCATATTTCGGCGGGACAAGCGGCAATCTCTCTAAATGTGACCCCGCAAACCACACCCATAGCATACTGGTAGGTCCATGAAATAGGACCCAAAGTGCATCCTCCCATACTTAGGGCATAAAAGCCTCCGCTGCTGAAACCTTCTGTCGGGCCGACTCTGCTGGTGGGGTCCCCTGTTGCCCTGAATGCGTCCAGATGACTGTGCACCCATCAAAGACTGGGCGAATGATTGGGATGGTCCTTATGACACTCCCCTGAATGCCGATCTACCACCACCACCACCACCGGAAGAACCACCAAAGTTGCCCGCAGACCGGGCCTTGCTGCTACTCTGACGCTCCATTCTGTTCTTCAATTTGCGGGTCTCTGTGGCTTGAGAAAATGCCACCATCATACCATAGTTCATATCGGAATTTAAGGTAGCTGTAGAGACCTCATTTATAATCAAGGGGCTAAGGCCCTGTACAAACCGGTGCACTTTAGTCTCCATAATGGGCAACATGTGAATACCATACTTGGACAGGCGTGCAAACTCCATATGGTACTCCCACATATTCATACTACCCTGCTTCAGGCTTTCAAACTCAACGGCATGAGCTGCCTTAGTTTCGGCAGGCAAGAAATGATCCACAAAGGCATGTGTGAACTCACCCCACCTTGTCGGAGGGCTTTCCTCCTCACGGGATTCCTCCCACAACTCAAACCAAGAATAGGCCACCCCTTTCAGGCGGTAGGAGGCCAACTCTACTCTCTCCGTCTCTGTAGCATGCATAACCCGGAGAGTTTTGTGCATCTCATCAATGAAGTCTTGGGGGTCCTCCACGGGATCAGTACCCGTAAACACTAGAGGATCTAACTGAAGAAATTTGTTCACCCCGGAACTAGCGGATAATACCTTTCACGCAACTTGGCATAATACCTTTCACATAAATTACGACTAGAAATTATAACATGTGGATACGTAATCCATAGTTTGGGACACATCCTCAATTTATAATGCAATATGATAAGAGCATTTGAAATACGAATTGAACATATATCTTCATCACAAAACTTATTGGAATACTCCATTTATAATCAACATCTCGGAATTTACAAGGATATTGGGACTTCCAATTCTTAAAGAAGAGTTTAGCCAACATACCTCAATTGAGCTTCCTTAAACTCTAAAACGTTCCGGAATTCTTAGCAACTTCAATCTATTTTAGAAATATAACAAATTGAACCACAATTAGGAAGATGATCATGTTTCTAGCTCATTTGAGCATTTTATCAAACACAAGGTGTGCATAAGGTTTCAAGGTCCCTTTTATGGAGGATTCCATCATCCCACAACCCAATCTTTACCATGCTTAATTCAACAATCTTCCTACACCCCTTGATATCACATGCATGTAAAATAATAAACTCTCATGCCCAAACATTATCTTGCTAATTACCCATTTTTAGATAATTTCGAAATTAGGGTTTAGGGTGTAGAATCTTACCTCTAGGATGAAGACCTAGTGAGCTTGCCTTCTTAATCTTCCAAAACTTGAGCAAGAATTGAAGAACAAATATTGGAGAACACCTTCTCACTCTAGGGCACCCTCTCTCACTCTAAATGTTAGATAATAGCTCAAAAATGACCCAAATAGTATATTTAACGAAATAGGGTCAGGTTTTTAAAACCCAGAAATGGAGCTCCGGAACAAGGTATGCGATCGCATAACCGATATGCGGACCGCATATCAGTCGCATAGTTAGTTACAAAATAGCCAAAAGAACTGTCTGTGTATGCGGTCACTATGTGGTCCGCATAACCGTTATGCGGTCGCATAATGCACCGCATAACAGTTATGCGGTCATATAGTTGACCGCATAATTTCTTCTAATTGGTCCAATTAACTGCCTCACTATGCGGCCATTATTCGGTCCGTAGAGTGATTCTGCGGTCGCATAATGGACCGAAGAAATGCACTTTTCCGCCAAATATTTTTCTTTACTTTCTGGTGCATTGTTCAACCCAAAATGTCCGAGCCGCGGCAAGCATGCTCGCCGCGAAGAATTTCTACAATCCTCAAACACGTAAGCCTAGTCCGACACCATGAAACATTATTTTCTTTGCAAATTTACCGGGCTTACCACTTAAGTAATTCAAAATTTTTCGGGGTGTTACAAGTACAAATGATGAACTTCTAAGATTTAGAATTTGCAAAGCTGATATGAAATAAAATACATCATCTGTTTGAAATATACATGAACAGATTAATAATTCTAAAGCTACCAAGAACAAGAGGCAACTATGGCCGGATTGCGGAAACATCTTCAATGCCAGCTCCTGCCATACACCACAATATCAGCATCCAAAATCTGCACACAAGGTGTAGAAGTGTAGTATGAGTACAACCGACCCTATGTACTCCGTAAGTATTTTGTCTAACCTCGTCGAAGTAGTGACGAGGATTCTTAGTAAAATGATACTCACTATTATAACCTGTGCATTATACTAACAATAAAAACAATTATAGATTATAACTGATAAGGTTACAATGAAACAACTATGCGAGGCAGAAAAAAAAAAGATTACCGGGAGAAATCACAATAGCAAATTCATAATTTTTCCGGTGTGAGAAATATATTCAAGATATCACATCGAATGGCACGGTAATACCTTCGTGCACTTGTTTCATATATATATATATATATATATATATATATATATATATATATATATATATATATATATATGTGTGTGTGTGTGTGTGTGTGTGTGTGTGTGTGTGTGTGTACGTGAAGGCTCTCTTTTATTTTCAGGATGGAACTTTTGTTTAGGACAACAGGACGGGATAGGGTCCCGTTGAATTATACCTACCCGGTAAACCCCACCACAACGGTCGTTTTCTACCTCTCGAACACATGGATGCCAAGCTCCTTTTCATTAATATTTTAGGACTCCTAGTTCTAACATCAATCTTGGAGAAAGGTGAGTGGGCTAGGATCGGGCTATTGGATCGAGCAAGGTTAGGAAGGAAGGCAAGGCAAAAGGCATGCACTGACACCCACAACACCAACAAAGCTGAACAACATATATATATATATATATATATATATATATATATATATATATATATATAGATCAAATCAATTGGCGCGGCAACACCCTTCGTGCATTTATCTATTTCTCACCGAGCATACATATAACAGTATCGACTTGTTACGACCCAAAATTCAACTAGTCGTGATGGCACCTAACCCCACCCGCTAGGTAAACCAATTAACCATTAACTAATTTCAAAAATAATAAATAAAGCAATTAAATAAAGAAATTATCCGAATCTTATACTTTCCCTAAGAACTGCTAGTATAAATCATGAGTTTCTAAGAATAGAGTTTACAAAGCGAAAAATGAAATAAATACATAGTCGGTTTGAATAGTACATAAACAGAGTTTCACAGATCTAAAGCTACCACGAACAAGAGGTAGCTACAGCCGGGACGCAGGTAAATTGACCCCATGTACTGAATAAGTAATAAACCTAACCTTAGGTTGAAAGTAGTGATGAGCTAACACAAGGTCGGGTACAATACCAATATTCCACAATAGTTCATAACAGCATAATACAAGTAATAAGAGATGTATCTCAGAAGTAAAAATGCTCTGCTCGTGCACAGCTCCATAAAATAGTCATGCTTTTCAAGTGTCTTAGTAAAAACCCAAATCTTTTACAGAAAATACCAAAAATACGAGTAAGTTTGAAAACTGTAATTTTTTCAAATATCCTTTCCACAATAAATAAAAATTTTCATTTTCTTTCGAGATAGCAAGTGTGAAATACCTCTCTATTCCCACATATCAATGTAGGTAAAAAGTCATGAATGACGGGATACCGTACAACATGAGAAAAAATGCATCTCTATGCCTGTATGTCATGTGTGCATGCCAATTCCATGTATCTCAGAGATGAATCATGTACTCACACTCTCAGAGTACAGAATCTCACTATCTCACACTTTCCACTCATCATGCTCAAGCACTCGGTACTGTATATGGCCCATACGGCTCAGGGAAGATCCATCCCGGAATATATACATCACTGACCATCAGTCACTCAGTACCGATGAAGGCCAATCCGGCCCCATGGAGAAGATCCATCTCCAGGTATATAAATTCTTCGGACAAGATCCATGTCCAGGGAAGATCCATCCCTCAATATAATCAACCGCGCTCACTGGGGGTGTGTACAGACTCCGGAGGGGCTCCTACAGCCCAAGCGCTATCATAAGCCAGATCCAGGCATAAATCAATATATCATGTTGCGGCGTGTAGCCCAATCACATAACTGTCACTCATAATCTAGCTCTCGGCCTCACTTAGTCATCAATCTCTCCAGTCTCACTCACGGCCTCACAATGTCATAAAACTAGCCCGACAACAATGATATGATGTATCAATAAATAACAAATGAGACTGAGATATGATATGAATGCATGAATATGACTGAGTATGAAATATCAATGAAATCGATGAGATGACAGTAACAAACAACCACTATGGGTCCAAACAATACGCGTTCGCGATGCACCCCACACGAACGCGATGACCACTGCGGCCAAAGCTTCGCGAACGAGACTCATATTACGTGACCACGATGAAGGATTCCCCAGCTCCAGTTGGCAAACCTCAACACTACGAGAACGCGATCCTTCATGCGTGAACGGGAAGAAGACTTGCCCCAACTCTACGCGAACGCGGGACATACTTCGTGATCATGAAGAACAATTTGTTGCTGCCATGAAAATACACTACGTGTTCGTGACACTTGCTACGCGAACGCGATGAAGAACTGAGACACCAGAAAAACAGTAGAACACAGCAGTACCAAAATGAAGAAAAAAGATCCGAAATTAATCTGAAACATGCCCGAGCCCCTCAGGACTCCGTCCAAACATACCAACAAGTCCCAGAACATAACACGGACCTACTCGAGGCCTCGAAACACACACAACAACATCTGAACGATGAATCACACCTCAATTCGAAATCAATAAACTTTGAAACATCAAACTTCCACAACCGATGCCGAAACCTATCAAATCACGTCCGATTGACCTCAAATTTTGCACACAAGTCACATTCGACATTACGGACTTGCTCCAACTTCCTCAATCAGAATCCGACCCCGATATCAAAAAGTTCACTCCCGATCAAACTTTCCAAAATTTCAACTTTCGCCATTTCAAGCCAAAATCAACCACGGACCTCCAAATCACAATCCGGACATGCTCCTAAGTCCAAAATCACCCAACGGAGCTAGCGAAACCATCAAAATTCCAATCCGAGGTCAAATGCTAAAAAGTCAAACTTGGTCAACTCTTTCAAATTTAAAGCTCCCTGGTTGAGAATCATTCTTCCAAATCAACCTCGAGTAACCTGAAAACCAAAACCGACGATTCACACAAGTCAAATACATCATATGGAGCTACTCACGCCCGTAAACTACCGAGCGAAGTACAAATGCTCAAAAAGACTGGTCGGGTCGTTACATCCTCCCCCACTTATACATACATCGTCCTCGAACGTGTCCAAAGTTGTTCTCAAAGCCATCAAACCGCCGTATAGCCTTACCATGCACATACCTGGGGGTGATCTCACGTCACCGTATCCCATATAGGCCTGACAACACAATATAACTGTAGTTCTTAATTCAACCTAGCCCATAAACCTTAGAATCCAATTTCCAACATTCAAATTTTTTATAAGATCAGATTCTCACATCTACACATTGTATAAGTCTGAACAGTTGTATTAAGCCATATCTATAACCCAAGATGTAATCACATGATGTACCACATAACTCAAATAATCATAGCAAAAATTTCAAATCACAATAGCTGCTCAAAATAACCCAATACCTGTAATATACCTCATATCAAACAAAGCCTCGCTCTAAAACCTTCGTACACTGCCGATGATGAAAGAAACATGCAAAACTCATAACCATTCATCAGATAAACCAGCCATGGAACTCTCTCTCATTCGACAAGAACTATAGCCAATTCTAAGCCGACTTTCGATATTTTCCTTCCAAACATGTTGTAATCAAATCCGATAGTATTCGTCCTAGGTCTAATGACCTCATCTCATCCAACACGACCACTATAGTGACATGACACATCAATACCATCTATAGCCATAACCCGTGCAATCCGTGCACCAAATAGCAACATTCCAAATGTACTCCATCATGGAAAATAATGACTCAAACGAGAGAACCGTCCCGCAAGCTCAACAAATACCACCATAACAAAATGCTTAAACCCATCACACACCATAGAACCATAACATACAACTCTAACACAAATGATCATATTTCTGCATAACTCTGCTGCAATGAGCGACCCTACCCAAATACTGGTCCATATGAAATACCTCAGCCACCATGCTCAAAATCAATAACCACGCACAATCCGGCATCAAGTACTCAAAGTGCATTACCATAACCACGGAGAAGCCAATGACCCAATGCCACCCAAAATGCGAAAGGACATAACCAATACGCAATCGATCATGTAATACCAACTACTCATCTCGCTCAAATTCCGCTATAAGACCACAACAGAACCGCACCATGTGTGCCTAAAACTAATAAATCACAACTCGTTGTAGCATAGAAGAATAACTCACAGAAAATTCCAGAACACGAATAAGCTCAACAACAACCAAATGGCACATCCCTCAACAATAGCAGTATGGAGCCAACCAATCCGGCTCGGTATAGAATATACACCCTAATTGGGCCTACTAATGGACCCCCAAATCAACTCCGGGCACCCACACAAGGATAAATAACCCTCCGAAGGCCCATAATGACTAAATCATAACACATACTATCATCTAGCTAGTTTTGGCCATGACTTCACAGTCCACAACCATGAAACAATCCACTCCTGATAACTCCCAGTCTCCTAATCCATAGAACACACGAATCACCATAGCTTATCCCAACTCCACCGCCAGAATGTCTAACACATCTCTCATATACGATCATCCCACAAGGAATACTTCTAAAATTCTTCCGTGCCACCTAGCAAAATTTGAATATCAGTAGTCGATCAACCAGGAGAGTACCGCAATACCAATGAAGTATCCATAAATCAAAACACATTGCCCCTTCTAAAATGTATATTCTCGTCAAGCCATACCAAATAGTAATATCATTTTGCCTAGTCATATGAACCCGTCCATGCTGCCTATGAATTTATGTCCTTCCCTTCAAAACTGAATTGTGATCTTGCACATGCAAATCTCAATCCCACACAACACACCACGTCTGCCATGCCATCCTGTGAAGGGTACAGGAATCTCATAATCAACTCTGAGTCACAAGCAGAATACATACCCGGTAAGTCAGAAACCTTCCATTTGATCTCATCCCGGAGAAAATCCCAATACGCAACATATTACTCATGCCGGTAGGAAATATACTCCTCGAACGGTGGTAAAAACAATCAAGAACTCTTCGAAACCATTTGCACACAACCAAGCTATCAGAACCAAATCTCTCTAACCCAACCCAGCCACACAGGTCGCCAAAACCCAAGAGCATTTCCATGAAACACCTGTGGAGACTAGCCACATCATAAGTACCTAAAGAACCGATTATATCCATTACTGTGCTAACCCAACCTACTACCAAGCTGTCCTATTTCTCCAAGTCCTTTCCAAACTGCCTTCAAATTGATACTTCTCCTTGCTAGAACACCACGATCCTTAACCAAAGTTCACCACACAAGAGACCCTAGTATAAAACCACAACGCCCTCTCCCATCTTAAGCACGCTAAGGCACCACAACCGAGACACCCCCTCTAAAGAGACCTTATGTGAACCTAAAACTGTTTCTTTCACCTTCTTGATACTGAAAGGCACAATCCACAATGATATAAAATGCCACAAGTCTCGACACCATCCAATGTAACTCCCAGTTTCTAGCCATATATAAATCTTGAAAATTCCAAATCGCTACTTATAAATTGAATCTATTAGAACTATTCTTGAGAGTCATCCACTCTACTAATATCTCAATTAAACCAACCAAACGGACCGAACGACTTATGCCACATTAGCACACCAACACCCAAGGGAGTAAAGAGTAACCCACACTCCTAAGAAATCGAGAAAATGCCTACTCCATGTACACTACATCCTTTGCGAGTAACCACTCAATTATTTTATGATTCCCATATACCCATAGAGTGTAATACAACCCGTATCCAAAAATTCCCTTACTCGAGTCATCCTTAATCTCAACTTTTGTAAGTCATAACTGATTCACTAGAATACCTCAAACTGAAACCAATACTACACATAACCATGCAATTCACACGTCAATAGCGGGCTCCCTCACTTGGCTCAAAGCCACAGAACAAAAACACTCGATAACATCACGATACCCATACTCTATTACTGCCAGAATCCCGCACTGAAATTCAACTAAATCCTGTGTAAGCTCATGTAACACAAACCATATAATACCTCAAATCGTCTACAAATCTCGCATTCACCCTTGTAATAGTCAAGACGACTTCCACAGGCGATCTAAACTCAAATTGCAACATATATCATTCACTGGTAAAAGAGAATTTTCTACAAAACATCATAAGGACCACATAACCTCAGGACACCTCGAAGGAGATAACCCGTCTACTCTGCCTCAAACTGACATCTCTCTATACCCTTTCACAGTCACGACTACTACACAATCACTTAATCTTCTTAATTCTGAACTCATCAATAAGACATGAGAATCTACTTTAATCCACAACTAAACAACATAAGAGATCCCTCAACACACCCATAACTCAGGATCATATGCCAAATCAAGACAGAAATCAAACACCTCATAGTCCTTGCTACCTCTCAAGTAAACTCTTCTCGTCACATTCGAACGATCAGAACACATCTCACAGTCACATCATACTCACCACATAGTCATTTCACCGCTCATCGAGCCACAAATTCCACTCATACGAACACTACCTGACGTATAAGTCCAAAAGCATGTGCTCACCTAATCAAAATCTCCGTGCTCAAGCTACAGTCAAAACATGGCCTCCATTCCTCCAGATTGCCCCATCATTAGTACACATAAATAACATCTCGCATCCGATTCATAGAATCACAAGACGGCGATGCATAGCTGATACCGAGTGCTCGCATGCACATACGAATACATGGAATGAATTCAAAGAGTTACGCTTCAAGATGAATCAATGTTGCACGATAAGGAAAGAAAGATGGGAAGTATATCCTAAATGTCCTGTAGCCTCTCGAAGATCGGTATGGACGTCATCATACCGATCCGTAAGAATCTACTAGACACTTGCTCATAACTTATAGAACCTATGAACCTAGAGCTCTGATACCACCTTGTCACTACCTAAAATCCAACTAGTCGTGATGGCACCTAACCCTACCCGCTAGGTAAGCTAGTTAACCACTAACCAATTCCAATAACAATAAATAAAGTAATTAAGTAAAGAAATTATCTAAATCTTATACTTTCCCCAAGAACTGGTAGTACAAATCATGAGCTTCTAAGAATAGAGTTTACAAAGCAGAAAATAAAATAAATACATAGTCTGTTTGAATAGTACATAAACAGAGTTTTACAGATCTAAAGCTACCACGAACAAGAGGCAGCTACAGTCGGGATGCAGGTACATCTTCAATCATGCTCCCATCGAACACAACAACATCAACAGCCAACATCTGCATGCAAGGTGCAGAAGTGTAGTATTAGTACAACCGACCCCATGTACCCAATAAGTAACAAACCTAACCTTAGGTTGAAAGTAGTGATGAGCTAACATAAGGTCGGGTACAATACCAATATTCCACAATAGTTCATAATAGCATCATACAGGTAATAAGAGATGTATCTCAGAAGTAAAACAGCTCAACTCATTTACTGTTCCACAAAATAGTTATGCTTTCCAAGTGTCTTAGTGAAAACCCAAATTTTTTACCGAAAATGACAAAAATACGAGTAAGTTTGAAACTGTAATTTTTCCAAATATCCTTTCCACAATAAATAAAATGTTTCATTTTCTATCCAGATAGCCAGTGCGAAATACCTCTTTATGCCCACATATCAATGTGTGTAAAAAGTCATGAATGATGGGATAGAGTACATCATGAGGAAAAATGCATCTCTATGCCTGTATTTCATGTGTGCATGCCAATGGCATGTATCTCAGAGATGAATCATGTACTCACACTCTCAGAGTACTCAATCTCACTGTCTCACACTTTTCACTCATTATGCTCAACCACTCGGTACTGCATATGGCCCATAGGGCCCAAGGAAGATCCATCCCGGAATATATACATCACTAACCATCAGTCACTCAGTACTGAGGAAGGCCAATCTGGCCCCATGGAGAAGATCCATCTCCAGGTATATAAATTCTTCGGACAAGATCCATGTCCAGGGAAGATCTATCCCTCAATATAATCAACCGCGCTAACTGGGTGTGTGTACAGACTCCGGAGGGGCTCCTACTGCCCAAGCGCTATCATAAGCCAAATCCAGGCATAAATCAATATAGCATGCTGCGGCGTGCAGTCCGATCCCATAACTGTCACTCATAATCAGCCTCTTGGCCTCACTCAGTCTTCAATCTCTACAGTTTCACTCACAGGCTCACAATGTCATGAAACTAGCCCGACAACAATGATCTGATGTATCAATAAATAACAACTGAGACTGAGATATGATATGAATGCATGAATATGACTGAGTACGAAATATCAATGAAATCGGTGAGATGACAGTAAGAAACGACCACTATGGGTCCAAACAATATCGGCATAATGCCCAAACATGATATCTAGCATTATTGACAGCTTAACTACTTTATCACATGGTAAAAACACGGATATCAACAAAGTAGGACCACTATACAGTGCCATAGAAACAAAAGAGTCCCAATTCATATGGTGCACGCCCGCACACCCGTCACGTATCATGTGCGTCACCTCTATACCAATCACATAACACGTATTTCGGGATTTCATACCTTCAGCACTAATATTAGAAGAGTTACTTACCTCAACAAGCCAATACCAATACCGAGCAAGCCTAACGATGCTCCAAAGATGCCATCTCACACGTTCCGACATCCGAATGGCTCGAATCTAACCAAAAACAACTCAAGTACATCAAACAATGCTAAAGGAACCAATCCCGATCGAAAAAGATCAAATCTTGAATCAAAAAGCCCAAAACCAGCCAAAAAACCCAAACCTGGCCCGCACCTCGGAACCCGACAAAATTTACAAAATCCAATAACCCATTCAATTACGAGTCCAACCACACTAGTTTCACTCTAATCCGACTCCAATTTAATGTTCAAAACTCAATAATTCATATTATGAAACTTTAGGCCAAAACCCCCAATTTCCTCGTTAAAATTCACAATCCCATTACCAAAAATGAAGATATATTCATGAAATATAACCAAAACCGAGTGGAGAACACTTACCCTAATTCATATGGTGAAAAATTGCCTCACGAATCGCCTCAATCCGAGCTCCCTAGCTCCAAAAATGTAAAAATGTCAGAAACCTTCAAAATAGAGCACTATATACACTGCCCAGACATCCTTTTTCGCGAACGCGGGAAAACCATCGCGTTCACGATGAACAAAATGCACACTACCACAAAAGACTCTACACGTTCACGATACACCCCACACGAATGTGATGACCACTGCTGCCAAAGCTTTACGAACGCGACTCATACTACGCGATCGCGATGAAGGATTCCCTAGCTCTAGTTGCCAAACCTCAACACTACGCGAATGCGATCCTTCATGCGTGAACGGGAAGAAGACTTGCCCCAACTCTACGCGGACGCGGGACATAATTTGCGATAGCGAAGAACAATTTGTTGCTTCCATCAAAATACACTATGCGTTCGCGACACTTGCCACGCGAACGCGATGAAAAACTGACACACCAGGAAAACAGCAGAACACAGCAGTACCAAAATGAAGAAAAATGATCCGAATCAATCCGAAATATGCCCGAGCCCCTCGGGACCCCGCCCACACATACCAACAAGTCCCATAACATAGCACAGACCTACTCTAGGCCTCAGAATACACATAACAACATCGGAACAACCAATCCCACCTCAATTCGAAATCGATGAACTTTGAAACTTCAAACTTCCACAACCGATGGCGAAACCTATCAAATCACGTCCGATTGACCTCAAATTTTGTACACAAGTCATATTCGACATTGTAGACCTGTTCCAACTTTCAGAAATGAAATCCGACCCCGATATCAAAAAGTCCACTCCTGGTTATATTTTTCAAAATTTCAACTTTCGCCATTTCGAGCCAAATTCAACTACGGACCTCCAAATCACAATCCAGACGCGCTCCTAACTCCAAAATCACCCAAGGGAGCTAAAGAAACCATCAATATTCCAATCCGAGGTCAAATGCTAAAAAGTCAAACTTGGTCAACTCTTTCAAATTTAAAGTTCCCTAATTGAGAATCATTCTTCCAAATCAGTCCCGAGTAACCTGAAAACCAAAACCGATGATTTACACAAGTCAAAATATATCATACGGAGCTACTCGCGCCCGTAAACTACCGAGCGAAGTGCAAATGCTCAAAACGATCGGTCGGGTCGTTACACGACTAGGTGGGAGAAATACCTATAATAATAAAAGAAATAAAATGGGAGGCACACAGGAAGCAATAATGAATAAAGCAATACATATGGACCACGAAAACAGGATGGGAAAAAGGGGCATAGAAATTATGACAGCAATTAGGAAGGAAAAATATAAATTTCACTAAATAGCATTGTAGAAGGCTTTGATGCAAATATAACAAACAAGAAGAAAATTATAATATTTTCAAGTTAAACAGATAGAAGGCATGGATAACACAGCAACACTTGGGGTAGAGGACACAGAAAGAACAATGACTACAAGTCAAATAGAAAACATAGGTGCACAATAACAGCTCAAGATAAATGCATGAAAGTATACACAATAAAAAGATATCACAATATAATGCATGTCTCTTGTCCTCGCCTGCACGGAACACGCTTCGTGCCATGAAATGGAATGACACTATCCTTCGTGCCATTTAATGTATATGAATGGCACGACATCACCCTTCGTGCTTTATACTTTTCCTCACATAATAATATAATTGAAATGGCACGACATCACCCTTCGTGCTTTACACTCTCCCTCACATGATAATGTATATGAAATGACACGGCATCACCCTTTGTGCTTTACACTCTTCCTTACCAAGCACATGTATATCATTAACAAGTAAGGTAGGTAGTATAAATAACATCAAGGAGAGTGTTTAAACTAATGTTCCAAATTGAACATCAATCACGACTTTCAAGCCAATAACAATAAAATAAACTTCAAGTAATTTATTATTCCAGTATTTCAACAAGTCTCAAAAATGATCTTCAACTCATGTATAGAATTAAAAATCTCAAGAATAACGGTTGTAGAGTCTTATTTGTGATTAAGTATAATAACGAACGAATTTAGCACATCAATAATTTTCACAAAAGTCCGTCAGATTTTTAATCAAATTATAATAAGCCAAATCAGGGTTTCTAGCATTTAATGTCATATTCATAGAAATCTAGAAGTCAAAGAAGACATGAAACAAGAGTGTCACATAATTCTACAAAGCACAATAAATCGTATAGTTTACCCCCGAGCATGTTTAACCCTGGCACATGCATATATGATCGTTACCTCATATATGTATCACCCCGGCATGTAACAAACAATGGCAATTAGTAGAAAAAATTCTCCCAACAAAGTTAGCTAAAACACTTACCTCAAACAAGCTAAATCCGTTGTCGAGCAAGCTAAACAATACTCCAGAAATTCTATTCCGCGCGTACCCACCTCTAAACGCCTTCCTATCTCCTCAATTCCAAGCCAAACGATTCGAAACTAGCCAAACAACGTGCAAATTAATCAAAATATACTCCAATGCTTGCAATTTAACAATATATAAAAATTTTCAACTCCTCTCAAAAAGTCAACCAAAAGTCAACTATGGGGCCCACATCTCGGAATCTGACAAAAATTATAAAATCTGAACCCCCATTCAATCACGAGTCCAACCATACCAAAATTACTCAAATTCGACCCCAACTCGGCCTTCAAATCCTTAATAAAAGTCCATAAAATTTTCTATCATTTTCAAAATACTAATTTAATGATGAAAATAACAATATATTCATGTAATTTAACCAAAACTGAGTTAGAATCACTTACCCCAATCCATATGGTGAAAATCGCCTAAAATATCGCTTCAATCCGAGCTCCATAGCTCCAAATATGTTAAAATGGCCAAAACCTCGAAATATAGCTTCTGTCCAGGCATTTACTCTCCGCGATCGCAAAGCACAAGATTTTCCAACCCAAAATTGCCCTTCGCAATCGCGTAAAACCAATCGCGATCGCGAAGAACAAACTCCCAAACTCTTCCAGACAACCTCTAGTATAATGGTCATAACGTTTTGTACAAAACTCCAAATGATAAATGATTTGAATTTTTGAAAACTACACATCAAGGACTACAACTTTTACTTTTGGATCGTCTCCAAATTCCTTATAGATTGCAAGATATAAGCTTCCAAAGTTGGGTCATTGCAGCATAGATTTTGTTCTATGCGATCGCGAAAAAGCTTCCGCGATTGCGATTCACAAGGTACCGTTCGCGAACGCGACCAAATATTCGCGATCGCAATGTACACCTCTGTAGCCAAAAATCAGCAATTAAAAATGGCTTAGAAATCATCCGAAACCACCCCGAGACTCACCCGAGCCCCTTGGGACTTTCAACTTCCAAATCTCGCGCCGAAACATATCAAATCAATCCGGAATGAACTCAAATTTTGCGTACAAGTCATAAATGACATAACGAAACTACTGAAATTTCCGGAATCACAATCCGGACTCGATATCATAAAAGTCAACTTCCGGTCAAACTTCCAAACCTTAAATTTTTTACTTTCGCCATTTCAAATCAAATTCAACTACGGACTTCAAAATAAATATCAAGACACACTCCTAAGCCCGAAATTATCATACGGAGCTATTGGAATCATCAAAACTCTATTCCGGAGTCATTTGCACAAAAGTCAAACTCTGGTCAACCCTTTTTATTTTAGCTTCCAACATGAATTTCATTCATCCGAACTAATCCTGAAACACTTGAAAATCAAATCCGACAATACACACTGGACATAATACATCATATGAAACTATTCAAGACTTCAAATAGTTGAAAGGAGCGTAAATACTCAAAACGACCGGTCGGGTCGTTACATATTTTTTACATGAATTTTATATATTATATATCTGCCGGTTATTTTTAGTTTAAGAGATTAAGTGAACGTCTATTTGGGTTAATTGTTATTTCTTCTTTTTCTTCTGTCTTTTTTACTATGCGTTTATACAATTTGATATGAGCGAACTCCGAAAATGACCATCAACTCTTTTAACTATGAGTTATCAAAAGAATGAACGACCAATACAAGATAAAAAAAAGCGACTGAGGGTGATTAGTTAGAAATGATAATTGACTTATTATTATATGTTAAACTATATTAATAGTGTAAAATTTTTATATACTTTCAGTATCTATAACTTAAATCCATCAAAGTTATTAAAAGCATATGTTTTTTTAAATAATAACAAAAATGAAAATTCGTTTACACTTGTAAGATCAGTAGTTACGGTATTTTTACATTCAAGTTGAGTAAAGTGATGTCTCTTGCACTACTTCGTAAATGCAGGCACCAATGCAAAGATTGAATTGCTTACACCTTCAGACTTATTAGTTATTATAGTAAATATTCGAAAACATATATAGAGGATGAGAATACACGGTCTTACCCAAAGTAATGAAAGTCTCTTCAAAAAAGAAAAATGGGTGTCCTCTTTCCTTAAAGGAAGTTATTTAAATCTATGATCACAATAACATGTAATCAACAAAAATAAACCAAAGATAATATTTTGAGTAACTCGTGATAGAGGCATTTTCTTGTTAATTAATGAATCTTACGCATTACCAATATATTCAGATTAATAGGACCAATTGGTCACAGATACTATTGATAATTAAAAAAGAAAAGGTCAATTGCACTAAGCAAGGGCGAAGCACATGTGTATGTTACCAACTTAGCTAAACTCAATAATTTTGGTCCAAACTTTATATTTATCTTAAAAATTCTATTATATATATACAAATTCTTAATTTAAAACTCGATAACTTAAAAAAAATTTAAAATTCTAAACTCATTAACTTCAAATCCACCTCTCCTCAAACGATTTCAAAGTTGTTGCACAATTATTTCTCCTTTTCATATATGTACAGAACATAATACTAATATTAATGTTCCCCTTATCACTTTGCATGTCGGGCATCTGGGTGATTTATTGTACAGCCAAAGATGAGATGTACATTTATTTAAGAATCTTTAAGAAATAAATAGGATTGGAACTCTGACGACATCGTGGGATATCTCATCAACTAACTTTATTGCCAAGTACATTAGCAGTTACTATCCAATATGTCATGCTTACCACAAAAATGAATAAGAATTTTTAGTCTTTGAAGTTTATGAATTTTGATAATAAATCAAGTTAATATTACAATAATAATTAAGTTTACTATCAAATATTTATAGATACTTAGTCGATATTTTAGTATACATACGAGATCTGGACAAAAAGTATTAAATTCACGTGAACTCGTAACGACACATTAATTAGATCCGCCCCAGCCGGTTTTGGCAAAATAACAATTCATATTCCTACAAATAAGACATGTTTCACCCTGCCCAAGTTTACCGCAACAAAAAGGCAGTACTACTAATTTTTGGTCAATAATTTTCTAGAAGTGCTGTAATTATGGCCAATATTTTAGCTAATGGAGTCCATCTCTCATAAGCATAGATATTTTTGTAAAGTGTAGACTTTGCTGACAATATTATTTAGGACCCAAAAATATTGCATTATGTGATGGACATCATTTGCACAAGTTGTATCTCTTATTTTACACCTAAGAGGCCAAGACTTTTTTGCCTATAAAAAGGAAGGCCATCAGTTCATTTTAGACACACCAACAAGACTTGAGTCTTCATTTCTTGTTTCTTCTTTTTCTCCTTTATTAAGAGTGTTTTGTATGAGAGTTAGTGTTGGGAAGCACTTGTGTGAACCCTTTCTTTGGAGTAATCATGTGAGATTATTCTCTTAGAGAATTTGGGATTAATTAGAGTGTTTACTCTAATTTTGTACTCTCTTTTATACTCTTATTGTTATAGTAAAATTGCTCCTCTCCGCTTGTGGACGTAGGTCATACTGACCGAACCACGTTAAATTTGTGTCTTCTTTATATGCTTTAATTGCCGTTGTTATCAACTTGCATTGTCTTTGTTATTATCATTATAACATTGTTTGGTTAAATTTTGCACTACCCGAATTACTGATCCTATCAAATTGGTATCAGAGCCGGATCTAACCGGGTTAGTTTCAATAGCCAAAATGACTCTAACAAAGACCTATGTTGAGAAATTTGACCGAAGTGCAAACTTCGCAATGTGACAATTAAAGATGGAAGCTATCCTAATTATGGATGGCTTAGACTTAGCGTTGCAAGGAAAGGAGAAGAAGCTAGATAAAATAACGGACGAAAAATTTGCCATCATTGATAAAAAGGCAAAATCAGGTATCATCTTAAATCTCTCAAATGAGGTTTCACGTGAAGTTTTTATAGAAACCACAGCCAAAACCATGTGAAAAAAATTGAAAACTTTATATATGAAGAGGACGGTAGAAAATAGACTTTACCTAAAGCAAAAGCTTTATACAATTCGCATGGGTGAAGGTACCTATATTCTCTCTCATCTTGACACCTTTGATTCTATTCTTATGGATTTAAGTAATATAGATGTTGATATTAAAGATGAAGATCAAGCCGTGTTACTGCTTTGTTCTCTACCCCCATCTTTTAAGCATATAAGAGATACTATGCTTTATGCAAAGGATAATATCTCTTATAAGGATATTAAATCTATCTTAAAATCAAAAGAACAGATAGATAGTGATATTACTGGGGAAGCTAGTGGAACAGAAGCGGAAGTTGGCTTGTTTGTTAGGGGCAAATCTGACTCCATATCCAAATACAATAATTTAGAGTGTCACTATTGTCATAAGAAAGGTCACAGTATCTCTGAATGTTATAAACTGAAAAATAAAAAAAAAACATAAGGAAAGGAAAAATGAGCACAAAAATACTGACACTGCCGAAGCAAGTGTAGCTGCTGATGAGACTGAGGGAACTGTTATTTTAGCAACTAATAATAGTTTCAAATCTAACAATGAGTGGATTTTAGATTTCGGTTGTTCATATCATATGTGTCCTAGCAGAGACTTGTTTTCTACATATGATTCAGTTGCAGGTGGAGTTGTCCAACTGGATAACAATGTTACTTGTAACGTTATTGGCAAAGGTACAATTCGGATCAGAATACACGATGGTGTGGTACGAATGCAAAGTCAATTAATTTCTTATCTTATAAAATTTATTTTCCAGTATAAGAAATTTCATAGGTATATATAGCTTATTAGCCGCTTATCAATTTGTTGATAGAAAATTGTGAGGTACGAATAAATGTATGTTGGAGAAGGTACGGGGACATGCACTCAGTGGTTGTCAATAGATATTTAAAAACCGACTATACCGATCGAACCGTACCGTATCGAACCAATTTTTAGGTTTCTTTTAATAAAATCGTAGGTTTTTATATATATCTATAACTGTACCGATAATTAGGGTAGGTTTTTTATTTTATAAAATTAAATCGAAAAAATACCAAACCGTATCGAATAAATTTACATGTAAAAAATACATTTATATATTAAGGTTAGAAATAATAAAGCATTAAATTTTTCCTTGGGTCTTGGAATTATGAAAATAGTTACAAGATAATAAGTAATTAAACTCAAAATCCTAATTTCCAAACCTATTATGCTACTCCTATTGAAACTAAATTATTTTCAGCATATTCACTAGCAAGACACAAGGTATTGTAGCGATTATGAGTAGCAAACTACAATGTATCAAACATGTTTACTTTCGTATAATTTAGATTTATCCTTTTGAATAGTTAATCTTCTATAGATTTTATTCTTGAGTCTTAGTCCCAGCTTGATTAATATATTTCAGCTCGTGTGATTTATATATTTTTATATTAATTTGCTTAGTTTCTTTTACCATGTTATAGAATAGTTAATGGATCTATATATACTCTAGTCATCTTTCATATTTTCTTAATTCATCACCCTTTAAAATGTAAAAATATCTAGAGAGTTTTGCTAAGTCCTATAAAAATACGTATGTTATTGTATCTACTTCTACTAGTGACTTTTACATTATATTTAAAAAAATATCGAAAATTAACCGAACCGTACCGATACTGAAGAGAAACCGATATGATTGGGACGGTTTCAAAAAGTCTAATTTTTGGTTATATAAAATAGAATAACCGAAAAATGATATGGTACAAATTTTATAAAATAACCGACTGAACCGAACCATTGACACCCCTACTTAGTAGGGAGCCTAGTGGAATGAAATAGGTTGTAAAATTAGATCGTGGTTCAAAAAAATACTAAGTCACGTTTTTCATTATTTGTCTAAACCTTAAGAAAAAATGACAGTGTATAACTGTTGTAAAAGGAGTAGCCAAAAAATGTATAAAATTTGTATACATACTTACATACATACATACATATATATATATTGTATGTTATATACAAAAATTATACAAATTTTATATACTTTTTCGGTTACCATATGTAAATAATTTCTGCCGCTGGCTAAAAGTGTCAATACCCCAAACCTTAACCAACAAAGTTATCTAATACTTATGATGGTGAAAGTTGTAGCAAATACCCGATAAAATAGGTGAGGTATAATCACCATCATTATTAAAAGAAAAAAGGGTTAATGACATATGCAAAAAACGGTTAATATAATCTATAACCAAACCACCCAAGACTCCTTTCAGGTTCTTTAACATTTAGACTGAACGTACATAGTCAGTTTGAATCACTTGTCAATGAGGTGTGACAAAAACAGTTGGATAACAACCCCATGAAGAATATATGGATGAAGCTGAAGGCCTTGAAATCTTCTAACATGAAGCTCAATAAAGAAGAATTTAGCTACATCTCATAAAAGATTGACATCACTAGACAACAACTGAAACTTGTACAGGAATAAATAGCTCATTAGTATACAGATGAACTAGTGATAAAAGAGAAAGAGACAGCTCAAGCTTTGAAAAAATGGTCTTTAATAGAGGAGAGTGTGATGAGACAGAAATCTAGAATTAGATAGATCAAATTGGGTGATTCCAACACCAAGTACTTCACAGCAGTAATTAAGGAGAGAACAATCAGGAAATAAATAATGGAACTGAATACACTAGCAGAAAATAAGATCACTGATCCAAAGGCTATAAAAGATGAATTAATCACCTTTTATAGAAGCCTAATGGGGACCTCATCCAAGGAATTACATGCTATAAACAGGTTGATCATGCAGAAAGGACCAAAGTTAACTCATCAACAACAATTGACATTGTATGAGGTTGTTAGTTGTTAACATTGCTGAGATTTATGATAACATATGCTCGATTAGTGATGACAAGGAACCTGGGGTTGATGGGTGTAATACAGTCTTTTTTAAAAAGACCTGGCATATAATCAAGGAAGCGGTAAACTTGGATGTTTTAGCATTCTTCACCACAGGGAAGCTACACAGAGCTCTTAATTGCACTTCACTCACATTGATCCCTAAGTCTGAGAATCCTCTCACAGTGAAAGAATATAGAACGATTGCCTGCTGCGCTATTCTATATAAAATTATCTCAAAAGTCTTAGCATCAAGATTACAAAAAGTCATACTTGACATTATCTGTGAAGCACAAGCATGCTTTATACCAGGGAGAAAAATAGCAGATAACATCATCTTGGCACATGAGCTAGTCCAGGCTTACATCAGGAAGCATGTGTCTCCTAGGTGTATGATCAAAATTGATATTCAAAAAGCTTATGACACCGTTGAATGGTGCTATCTTGAACAGGTTCTGGAGGAATTGGCTTTTCCTAGAAAATTCATTGATTGGATTAAAGAATGTCTTAAAACAGTGAACTACTTTATCTTAATCAATAGTGAGCCAACTGAACCATTTACTGTTGGAAGGGGCCTGAGATACAGGGATCTCATGTCCCTTATCCTTTTTTCCATAGTAATAGAGTATCTTCGCAGACAATTGAACAATTTGAAAGATGAGAAGGCCTTCAGATTTCACCCCAAATGTGCTAAGCTGGGGATTATACATCTATCCTTTGCAGATAACCTCTTACTCTTTGCTCATGGAGAAGTGGAGTCTATATATCACCGTCATCAGTGTTTTCATAAATTTTCCTCTGTCTCAGGTTTACAAGCTAACCTAGGCAAAAGTTCATTATATTGTGGAGGGGTGATACAGGAAGAAAGGGATAAAAAATTTTACAACTGTTGGGATACACCAATAGGGAACTACCATTCAAATACTTGGGTATACCTCTATCAACTAAGAAGCTGACCACAACACAATGACATCCTCTTATTTAGAAGATCGTCAAAATAATCTCCTCATGGACTACTAGAAAATTCTCCTATGTTGGGAGGATTCAACCAGTCAAATCAGTCATATGTGGCCTCCAAGCTTATTGGTCACAACTCTTCATGATCTCTGCCAAGGTATTGGATATCATTGATGCATATTATCGCAATTATGTTTGGTCAGGTATCAACACTATAAATAAGAAGGCTTTGATTGCTTGGGAAAAGGTTTGCTCCCCCTAAGTGTGCAGGTGGACTCAACCTTATGAACTTATGGTTATGGAATATAGCAGTAGTAGTGAAAACTTGTTGGGACTTCGCATACAAAATTGACAGGTTATTGATCCAATGGATTCATATATATTACATTAAGAGGCAGTAGTTTGCTAGTATGAAGGTGCCACAATGTGCATGGTAGATGGTTAGGAAGATTTTTGGTACAGGAACTATCATGACGCAACTACTCGATCAATCTTCATCAGGGAAAAGCTTGATTAAGCAGACCTATTTGCAGCTCCTCGGAGACCTACCAAGAATACCATGGAAATGCCTTATGTTATACAATGATAGTAGACCTAGAGCACGATTAACTCTGTGGCTTCACTTGCATGAAAGATTACTCACCGTAGATAGACTAGTAAAATGGGGACTCAATGTGGAACTAAAGTGTAGCCTATGCCAAGAACACAATGAGATAAATGAATACCTCTTTGTCCGATGTAGACTCTCAAGGAAGATATGGGATAAGGTTCTGTTATGGAAAAAGAAGAATATAACTTTTCCAACTGCATGGATCCAATATCAACAATGGACTATTGAGAATGCCAAGGGGAAGTCAACAACGGCCCAGGTTTTCAAGCTGCTATATTGTCACGAACCAATTTTCCCTCCCCCCCGTATGACGTCGTGACGAAACCTAGTTTCTTTGACTAGGTAAGCCTAACGTTTATGGAATAATAAAATGAAAACATTAATTAAACAACTAACTGTTCAAAATACACAGTAATCCCAAAACCCGGAACATCGTAAGTCACCAGCTACAGAAGGAAACTAGTATCTCTATACACCGGAGTCTAATAATAGAAGTAAGGAAGGTAAATGACATAGGAGGGAATAGAGGGGGACTCCGAAGTCTGCGGACGCGGCAGATGTACCTTGAAGTCTTCGTATATCAGCAACCACTCTCAGCTAGTAGCAGGACTGATAAGAAGTACCTGGATCTGCACACAAAATATGTGCAGAAGAGTAGCATGAGTATACCACAATTGGTACTCAGTAAGTGCCAAGTCTAACCTCAGTAGAGTAGTGATGAGGTCAGGTCCGGGCCCTACTGGAATATGATAATAAATCAAGGCAAAAATAAAATATCGCAGTAAAAGAAAGACTGAAATTTAACAAGAAGGAATTTATAGAAGGTAACAGATCAATACACAGAAATACAATAGGGGATCTCCCGAGATACGGTCTCGTAGCCCTAAATGTAAATGTGCAGGGGTATCTCCCGGAATATCATTCCGTAGTTCCAAAGTAAATATGCAAGACAGGGGGATCTCTCGGAATATCGTTCCTAGTCCCAAAGTAAATATGCAGTACATGGTGATCTCTTGGAATACCATTCCGTAGTCCCAAAATAAATATGCAGTACAAGGGGATCTCCCGGAATACCGTTCCGTAGTCCCAAAGTAAATATACAGTACAGGGGGATCTCCCGGAATACAATTCCATAGTCCCAAAGTAAATATGCAGCGCAAACAATAGAAATACAACTACATCATGAAATCTTACGATTTAGACTAAGTACCAGTCAAGGAAGAAGCAGAAAATTCACTAAACATGCTGCACAGAGTTCAAATAAGCAATTAAGACATGTAGACATGCATTATTAGACTAAACAGGATAGCTTCACATATTGGAATAACTCAATTAAGAATGAAAATAGATTAATACTCATTAAAATGGTATAACTCAAAATAAAAGGAAAACAGGTTGTTGCTGAGTAAGAAAATCGGGTTTTTCCACAACTAGCCCATGTACGTACTCGTCACCTCACGTACACGGCGCTCACATATCACAATAGTTTCAAATCTTAAGGGGATTTCCCCCACACAAAGTTAGGCAAGCCATTTACCTCGAACCAAGCTCAATCAACCGGTCACAATGCCTTTCCCATGAATATCCGGCTCCAAATGGCCCAAATCTAGCCAAAAACAATTACATATCATAAATACAACCATAATAGACTCATCTAATTAATGAAATTAACACTTTAATAAAAATTCCGAAATTAACTCAAAGATCGCCCGTGGGGCCCACATCTCAGAATCGGGTAAAAGTCACAAAATGCGAACACCCATTCACTCATGAGTCTAACCATATAAAAATTAATAAAATCCGACCACAAATCGCCTTTCAAAACTTGAAATCTTTGTTGAAGAAGGTCTTCCATTTTTCTCCCAATTTCAACCCCAAAATCCGAAACTAAAAAGGAAATTAATGATAGATTAGTGGAATATATAACCAAGATGGAGTGTAGAATCATTACCCAATCGATATCTCTGAAACTCCCTCACATTTTCGTCCAAATCCGAGCTCCCAACTCAAGTTTTTGATAAAATGGCAAAACCCTCATTTTTGGAATGTTTAAGCACTGCACAGCGATTCCTTAATCGCGATCGCGGAAAAAGCCTCGCGATCGTGAAGAACAACTTCGCTCCCTCAGAAATGTACTCCACGCGAACGTGTAGCACCTCACGCAAACGTGATGCACTAGCTACCCACACCTACGCGATCGCAATTGTCCTCACGCGACCGCGAAGAGTAACACTCAAACTCCACTGCTGCCTCACTTCTTCTTCGCGAACGCGGCCTAGCCCACGCGTTCGCGGTGCACTGCCTGATAACCTTACGCGATCGCGTCTTCATCTTCGCGAACGCGAATAGCAATATTTAGCTGACTTCTCAGATGACCTACGAGAGATCTCCCGCGCGAACGCGATGAAGAAAAATGTCTGCAATAACACCAGAAAAGCTGCCAACTCCCTAAGTCCAAAAATGACCCGTTGAGCATCCGAAACACACCCGAGGCCCCCGGGACCTCAACCAAACATACCAGCCAATCCTAAAACACCATACAAACTTAGTTGAACCTTCAAATCACGTCTAACAACCTCAAAAACTTGGATTATGCACGAATTCAAGCCTAATGAACTTTGAAATTTCTAAATTCTACAAACGACGTCGAAACATATCAAATCTCATACGAATGACCTCAAATTTTGCACGCAAGTCCTATTCAACACTTCGGATCTACTCTAACTTCCGAAATCGGAATCCAACCCCGATATCAAAAAGTCCACTACCAGTCAAAATCTCCAAAAATTTGACTTTCACCATTACAAGTCTAAATAAGCTACGGACCTCCAAAACACAATCCGGACACGCCCCTAAGTCCAAAATCACCTAATGGAGCTAACAGAACCGACAAAATTTCATTTCGGAGTCGTCTTCACACAATTTCAACTACGGTCCAAATCCTAAGGCTTAAACTTTCATTTAGGAACTAAGTGTCCCAAAACACTCCAAAAACCAAAACGAAACCTCCCGGCAAGTCACAATAGCAGAAATAGATATGGGAGAAGCAGTAAAAAGGGGATAGGGGATATTACTCTTAAAACGACCGGCCGGGTCAATACATTCTCCCCCTCTTAAAATAATCGTTCGTCCTTGAATGAGCATAAAGACATACCTGAAGTGGTGAAAAGACGAGGATAATGGCTGCGCATATCCTGTTAGGTCTTCCAAGTCGCCTCATTGACCGGCTGGCCCCGTCACTGAACCTTTACTGATGCAATGTTCTTTGACCTCAGCTTCCTAACCTGCCTGTCCAAACTAGCCACTGGCTCCTCAATGTAGGATAGATCCTTGTCCAACTGGACTGAGCTGAAATCCAACATATGAGACGGATCGCCATGATACCTCCGGAGCATCGAAACATGAAATACTGGATGAACTCCTGCTAGGCTGGGAGGTAAGACAAGCTTATAAGCAACCTCCCCAACTCGCTGCAACACCTCAAAGGGGCCAATAAACCTTAGGCTCAGCTTGCCCATCTTTCCGAATCTCATAACGCCCTTCAAAGGCAAAACCCGAAGCAAGACCCGCTCTCCAACCATGAATGCAACATCGCAAACCTTTCGGTCTGCGTAACTCTTCTGTCTGGACTGGGCTGTGCAAAGTCTATCCTGAATCACCTTAACCTTTTCCAAGGCATCCTGAACCAAGTCCGTACCCAATAATCTGGCCTCGCCCGGCTCGAACCAACCCATTGGGGACTGACACCGCCTACCATACAGAGCTTCATATGGTGCCATCTGAATGCTGGACTGATAACTATTGTTGTAAGCAAACTCCGCAAGTGGAAAGAACTAGTCCCAAGCACCCCCAAAATCTATCACACAAGCGTGGAGCATATCCTCTAGTATCTGAATTATGCGCTCGGACTGTCTGTCCGTCTGAGGGTGAAATGTTGTGCTCAACTCAACCCGAGTACCCAACTCATGCTGTACAACTCTCCAAAACAGTGATGTAAACTGCGTACCCTGGTCAAAGATGATAGATACTGGTACGCCATGAAGCCTGACGATCTCACGGATGTAGATTCGAGCTAGCTGCTCGGAAGAATAGGTAGTCATCACAGGAATGAAATGAGCCGACTTGGTCAGCCTATCCACAATCACCTAAACTGCATCAAACCTATGCTGAGTCCGTGGGAGTCCAACAACAAAATCCATCGTGATCTGCTCCCATTTCCATTCCAAAATCTCCAACTTCTGAAGAAACCCACCTGGCCGCTGATGCTCATACTTTACCTGCTGGCAATTTAGACATCGGGCCACATACTCTACTATGTCCTTCTTCATCCTCCTCCACCAGAAATGTTGTTTCAAGTCGTGATACATCTTTGCAGCACTTGGGTAAATAGAATACCGCAAACTGTGAGCGTCATGGAGAATCAACTCATACAAACCATCTACATTGGTCACACATAGCCTGCCCTGCATCCTCAATGCACCGTCATCTCTAATAGTGACCTCCTTAGAATCACCGTGCTAGACCGTGTCCTTAAGGACAAGCAGATGGAGGTCATCATACTGACGCTCCCTAATACGATCATAAAGAGAAGACCGGGAGATCACACAAGACAATACTCGACTCGACTCAGAAATATCCAATCTCACAAACTGGCTGGCTAAGGCCTGAACATCCAATGCCATGGGCCTCTCTGCTGCTGGTAGATATGCCAAGCAACCCAAACTCTCTGCCCGTCGACTCAAAGCATCGGCCACCACACTGGCCTTCCCAGGATGGTACAAAATGGTGATGTCATAATTCTTAAGCAGCTCTAACCACCTCCTCTGACACAAATTAAGATCCGTCTTCTTGAACAGATGCTGCAAACTCCGGTGATCGGTATAGATCTCATAAGGGACACCGTACAAATAGTGCCTCCAAATCTTCAAGGCATGAACAATGGCTGCTAGCTCAAGGTCGTGGATGGGATAGTTCTTTTCATGCACCTTCAGCTGTCTGGACTCGTAGGCAATCACCCTACGGTCCTGCATTAACACCGCGCCGAGACCAATTCGCGATGCATCACAATATATAGTATAAGACCCCGAACCTGTAGGCAATACCAATATTGGGGCTGTAGTCAAAGCTGTCTTGAGCTTCTGAAAGCTCTCCTCACATTCCTCTGTCCACCTGAACGGAGCACCATTCTGGGTCAGCCTGGTCATAGGTGCTGCAATAGATGATAATCCCTCAACGAACCGACAATAATACCCCGCCAAACCAAGAAAACTCCGAATCTCCGTAGCTGAGGACGGTCTGGGCCAACTTTGCACTGATTCAATCTTCTTCGGATCCACCTGGATCCCATCACTCGATACTATATGACCCAAGAATGCCACTAAGTCTAGCCAAAACTCACACTTTAAAATTTTTAAATATAACTTCTTTTCTCTCAAGGTCTGTAGCGCAGTCCTTAGGTGTTGCTCATGATCTTCCCGAGTCCGAGAGTACACCAGAATGTCGTGAATAAACACAATGATGAACGAGTCAAGATAATGCCGGAACACATTGTGCATCAAGTGCATAAAAGTTGCTTGGGCATTGGTCAGCCTAAAAAACATAGCAAGAAACTCATAGTGACCGTATCTGGTCCTAAAAGTAGTCTTCGGTATATCTGGCTCCCGAATCTTCAACTGATGATACCCTGAAGGTAAGTCAATCTTGGAAAACTCTCTGGCACCTTGTAACTGATCAAATAAGTCATCAATATGAGGCAATGGGTACATGTTCTTCACTGTGACTTTGTTCAACTGGCGGTAATCAATACATATCCGCATAGAACCATCCTTCTTTTTCACAAATAAGATAGGAGCACCCCAAGGTGACACACTAGGCCGAATGAAGACCTTATCAAGCAACTCCTGTAACTGCTCCTTCAAATCCTTTAATTTAGGAGGAGCCATAAGATATGGAGGAATAGAGATGGGCTGAGTGCCCGGCAACAAATCAATGCCAAAATCAATATCTCTGTCGGGCGGCATGCCCGAAAGATCAGTTGGAAATACATCTGGAAAATCCCTCACTACTGGACTGACTCAACTGTATGGGTATCAATACTGATATCTCTCACATAAGCTAGATACGCATCACACCCTTTCTCAACCATTCGTTGAGCTTTAAGAAATGAAATAACTCTGCTGGGAGTATACTCTAAGGTACCTCTCCACTCTAATCGCGGTAAACCTGGCATAGCCAGCATCATGGTTTTGGCATGACAATCAAGAATATAATAATGTGGCGACAACCATTCCATGCCCAAAATAATATCAAAGTCCACCATGTTGAGAAATAATAAATCGGCTCTGGTCTCAAAACCACTAAGAGCAATCAAACACGACCGATACACGTGGTCCACAATAAAAACATCTCCCATATGAGTAGACGCATAAACAGTGGAACTCAAAGAATCCCATGATACGCCCAAATACAGGGCAAAATAGGAGAAAACATAGGAATATGTAGAGCCTGGGTCAAATTATACCGACACATCTCTATGACAGACTGGAAAGATACCTGTAATGACAGAATCAGAAGCAACTGCCTCTGTACGAGCAGGAATGGCATAATATCTGGCATGCCACCTCCTAGGGCGACCTCTACCTCCCCGACCTCCACCTCGGGCCGGCTGAGTAGGTGGGGTGGCAGTTGGTGCTGTAATCAGGGTCTGAGGACCCGGTGGGGCACGTTGTGGCTGAGAAGTCTGTGGAGGTGCACCCCTCCTAAATCTGGGGCAATCCCTCACCATATGGCGAGTGTCGCCACACTCAAAACAAGCTCTTGGAGGGCGTGGCTGCTGTGACTGGCTCTAGCCAGATCTGCTGAACTGGCCGCTAGGAACACCCCGTGTAGGAGGCACACTAGATACTGGCGGTGCATAATAAGACTCTTGGGTCCTATAAGGGACCGGAATACCACTGGCGGCTGGAAGAGCTGAATGAACGGGGTGACTCACATAACCCCTACTATGGCGAGCTGCTGGGACACGAGCTCCAGAATAATAACTAGTCTCTCGAGACCTCTTAGCCTCCCTCTCCTCTCTATCCCGGGCAAGCATGCCCTCCAATCTCTTGGCGATACTCACAACCTGCTGGTAAGTAATATCCATCTCCAACTCCCTGGCCATACTAATTCGGATGCAGGGGTGGAGTCCCTCAATAAACCGTCGAACCCTCTCTGAACAGTGGCAACCAAGGTCGTTGTATGTCGGGCCAAATCACTGAAGCGAACTGCATACTCTAACATAGTCATAGCACCCTGGCGCAGCTGCTCAAACTCCACGCGCCATGAGTCCCTGAGGCTCCGAGGGATATAATCTCTCAAAAACATGTCCAAGAACTGAGTGCATGTAAGTGAAGCTGCCTCAGCTGGACTACTCAACTCATAAGAACGCCACCACTGATAGGTTGCTCCTCTAAGCTGGAATGTAGTAAAAGAAACCCCACTCGTCTCCACTATGCCCATAGTACGGAGAATACGATGACACTCCTCTAGAAAACCCTGAGCATCATCTGTAGCCAATCTGCTGAAGGTAGGTGGTTGGTACTTCTTGTACCTCTCAAATCTGAGCTGCTCCACCTCAGAAGCTGCTGCCCTAACCTCGGGCTGAGCTGGAACTACCGGTTGCATTGGTACAATCTCTGAAACCTGGTCGACCTGAACCCGCTGCTCTGGAGTACCGGTAACGGGAGTCTGTACTCCTCCCCCGTCCTGAGATGTGGCAGGAGAAGGTGGAATCAAACTAGCATGAGCTAAGGTGCTGAACATGCTCAGAAACTGGGCTAGAGTCTCCTGTAGGGCTGGTGCAGGAACATGTGCCTCAGGTGTCTGCCCTCCAGCTGGAGCTACTGGGGGCTCCTCTGTCGCAGCTCGTGCGGGTACTTTGGCGGCACCACTTGGACGTTCTCGGCCTCTACCCCGGCCCCGGCCCCGGCCTCTCGCGGCTCTAGCAGGGGGCGTGGGTGCCTGGTCATCAGATCCGCTTGTATGTGTCCTCACCATATGTGAGACAATACAATACAGAAGTTTAGAATTTTTAAAGTCTACAATTTTCGCACGATAATGAATCAAAGTAGTGAAATTTTCCTAACAGTTCCATAGCCTTCCGTAGATAAGTACAGACGTCTTCGTACCAATCCGCGAGACTCTAATAAACCGACTTGTGACTCATGACACTTATGAACCTAGAACTCTGATACCAACTTGTCACGACCTAATTTTCCCTCTGTATGACGTCGTGACGTCACCTAGTCTCTATGACTAGATAAGCCTAACATTTGCGAAATAATAAAATAAAAATATAAATCAAACAACTAACTGTTCAAAATACACAGTAATCCCAAAACCCGGAACATGGTAAGTCACCAGCTACAAAAGGAAACTAGTATCTCTATATACCAGAGTCTAATAATAGAAGTAAGGAAGGTAAATGACATAGAAGGGAAAAGAGAGGGACTCCGAGGTCTGCGGACCCAGAAGATACACCTTGAAGTCTCCGTACAGCAGCAAGCACTCTCAGCTAGTAGTGGGGCTGATAAGAAGTACCTCGATCTGCACACAAAACATGTGCAGAAGAGTAGCATGAGTACACCACAATCGGTACCCAGTAAGTTCCAAGCCTAACCTCGGTAGAGTAGTGACGAGGTCAGGTCCGGGCCCTACTGGAATATGATAATAAAGCAAGGCAAAAATGCAATATCGCAGCAAAATAAAGGCTGAAATTTAACAAGGTATTTATAGAAGGTAACATCTCCCGAGATACCATCTCGTATCCCCAAACATAAATGTGTAGGGGATCACCACGAATATCGTTCCGTAGTCCCAAAGTAAATATGCAAGACAGGGGGATCTCCCCGAATAACTTTCCATAGTCCCAAAGTAAATATGCAGTACAGGGGAATCTCCCGAAATACCGTTTTGTAGTCCCAAAGTAAATATGAATTATAGGGGGATCTCTCGGAATACTGTTCCGTAGTCCCAAAGTAAATATGTAGCGAAAACAATAGAAATACAACTACATCAAGAAATCTTACAATTTAGACTAAGTACAGTCAAGGAAGAAGCAGGAAATTCACTAAGCATGCTGCACAGAGTTCACATAAGCAATTTAGACACGTAGACATGCTGTATTAGACTAAACAGGATAGCATCACATATTAAAGTAACTCAATTAAGAATGAAAATAGATTAATACTCATTAAAATGGTATAACTCAAAATAAAAGGAAAATAGGTTGCTGCTGAGTAAAGAAATCGGGTTTTCCACAACTAGCTCGTGTGCGTACTCGTCACCTCACGTACACGATGCTCACATATCACAATAGTTCCAAATCTTAAAGGGATTCCCTCCCCCCCACAAAGTTAGGCAAGCCACTTACCTTGAACCAAGCTCAATCAATCGGTCACAATGCCTTTCCCACGAATATCTGGCTCCGAATGGCCCAAATCTATCCAAAAACAATTACATATCATAAATAAAACCATAATAGACTCATCTAATTAATGAAATCAACACTTTAACAAAAAATCCGAAATTAACTCAAATATCGCCCGTGGGGCCCACGTCTCAGAATCGGGTAAAAGTCATAAAATATGAACACTCATTCACTCACGAGTCTAACCATATAAAAATTACTCAAATGCGACCACAAATCCCCTTTCGAAACTCGAAATCTTTGTTGAAGAAGTTCTTCCATTTTTCTCCCAATTTCAACCCCAAAATCCGAAATTAAAAAGGAAATTTATGATAGATTAGTGTAATATAACCAAAATGGAGTGTAGAATCATTACCCAATCGATATCTCTGAAACTCCCTCAAAATCGCGTCCAAATCCGAGCTCCCAACTCAAGTTTTTGATAAAATGGCAAAACCCCCATTTTTGGAATGTTTAAGCAATGCCGAGTGATTCCTTAATCGCGATCGCGGAAAAAGCCTTGCGATCACGAAGAACAACTTCGCTCCCTCAGAAATTTACTCCACGTGAATGCGTAACACCTCACGCGAATGCGATGCACTAGCTGCTCACACCTACACGATCGTAATTGTCCTCACGCGACGGCAAAGAGTAACACTCAAACTCCATTGCTGCCTCACTTCTTCTTCGCGAATGCGGCCTAGCTCACGCGTTCGCGGTGCACTGCCTGATAACCTTACGCGATCGTGTCTTCATTTTTGTGAATGTGAAGAGCAATTTTTAGCTGACCTCTCAGATGACCTACGCGATCGCGAGATCTCCCTCGCGAACGCGATGAAGAAAAATGTTTGCAATAATACCAGAAAATCTGTCAACTCCCTAAGTCCAAAAATGACCCGTTGAGCATCTGAAACACGCCCGAGGCCCCCGGGACCTCAACCAAATATACCAACCAATCCTAAAATACCATACAAACTTAGTCGAGCCTTCAAATCACGTCGAACAATATCAAAAACACGGGTTATGCATGGATACAAGCCTAATGAACTTTGAAATTTCTAAATTCTACAAACGACGTCGAAACATATCAAATCTCATCTGAATGACCTCATATTTTGCACACAAGTCCTATTCAACACTATGAACCTACTTCAACTTCTAGAATCAGAATCCGACCCCGATATCAAAAAGTCCACTACCGGTCAAAATCTCCAAAAATTCGACTTTCACCATTTCAAGCCTAAATAAGCTATGGACCTCCAAAACACAAATCCGGACCCGCCCCTAAGTCCAAAATTACCTAACGGAGCTAACGGAACTGACAAAATTTCATTCCGGAGACGTGTTCACACAGTTCCGACTATGGTCCAAATCCTACGACTTAAACCTCCATTTAGGGATTAAGTGTCCCAAAACACTCGAAAAACCAAAATGAAACCTCCCGGCAAGTCACAATAGCAGAAATAGATATGGGAGAAGCAGTAATTAGGGGATCGGGGATATTACTCTCAAAATGACCGGCCGGTTCATTACATATATATTGAAACAGTGCAAGATATTTGGATAAAATGGAACCAAAGTATCTTTGAGCAAAGGATTAAAGATTGGATCACCATTGCAAAGGCTATCGCCTATTTGTGTAGTACTAGATCATCTGTTAGAACTAGGAGTTATTTCCAGTCTTGTTTGTTTTAAATTTTCCAAGGATGGAAAATAGAGGAATAAGTAGTTTTCTTGTTTTTTAGATAGTTAGTTAAGTTAACTAACTATGGTTTTGTACAGATTCTCCTTGGTGATTAATAAAATGTTTAATTTCCAAACAAAGACATATGCAAAATAGTAGGTCAGACTGGACAGTGAGATGGTGTCACATAATATTTGCTAAATTTTGACTTCAAAAGCTTAATGAAATTGTATTTTTTCTCTAACAATGGAGACTAAGATTAATCCTCTAGAAACTACCCTAGCTAAGAAATGTGAGAAAAAAATTTATCTATTTATCTCCAATACCCTCTCCGAAGTCTTCCTTGAACATTGAGTCCTACATGAGTATTTAATTTAATTTCTTGAATTAAGTCTTGAAAATCACGTCCAAATGCATACCTCAAAAGAGGTATGAAATGAGTGTTTGTAATTATAGAAACCCAACTAAGAGTCTGGGTCGAATCCACAAGGAGCTAAGACGAGAGTTAGTAGTATATATTTCAATGTGCATGATTGAATTATCGAGATTGCACTTCCACAAAAAAGATTGGTTTTCTACTTTTAATTTTTACTCTATTGATTGCAAAATAAAGAAAGAAGACTAGAGATAATTGTTTTTGGTATTTTTCTAAATTGATAAAAAACTTAGGGTTGTGACTATTACCCAGGTGTTTGCCTAATGGGATAAAGACTTTAATGCTTGTTCTGTTAATTGGGGTGTATTATAGCTATCAACTCAAAATTACCCACTCAATACCTCTCGGCCAGAGAGTGGTTTTACCCAATTTGGATTTCTCAAGACCAAATGGGTATCATAAAACAGTTGATAAAAGCTCAAGTCGGGTTATTACTATCTCTAGGTTGAACCCTTTAATTGGGTAAATCAATCTCTCAATTGACCCAATTCCTTGTTGGCCAAGTTATCCTAGACTAGGTCTCTCTTTCTCAAGAAGAGACTAAGTTAAATAGGCATGGACTAATGTTTGCAACCACTAATTCCTCAAATTAAAGCATGAACTAAGATAAATAATAAACACCCAATCATAAACAAGCACTAAATTAAATATCCATAAGTTTTACACACTAGAGTTGGGTCACAACCCTAGTAAAAATCTAGCTACTCATACTTGGGTTTGAACAAAATGAAGAAGAAAGACTAACTAAACTCATAATGAAAGCTTAAAATGATTACATCTATTGTAAAATACACCAAAGCAAAGTAAACTTCCAAAAATGGCAAAGAAAAATGGCTACAATAATTGTTGATGTTCAAACTTGACCTTTTGTGAAACTCGTCTATTTATACAAGGCTGAAAATCTCGGACAAAAATACCCCTCGGGAGGTTCTACTGCCGCACAATTCCATTTGCGGTCTGCAAATTTCTTCATATGATAGGAGTAGGAGTTCTGAGGCAGCACAATGTTGCGGGCGCACAAATATTGTGCGGTCCGCAATTCACTGAGGTCCTGGACTTGGAAATTTGCATACTCTCTGATCTTGAATCCTAGCCCATCTTTTGCGGCCGCACAATTCATGTGCGGTCCGCAATTTGAAAAATTGTCTTCAGATTTTTCCTCTTTGCTTGCGGCCGCAGATGGAATTTTGCGGTCCGCAATTACTTCTGCGGACCGCACATTTTATGCTTATGTGCCCCTTTATTTTCTTGTGCTTAGACTGCTCCTTTTGAGTCAGATTTCATCTTGGGAGCCCAACTTCCAACATTCCTGCAATTTTGTACAATTTCATTAGTTCCAGTTGCACAATTCAGTGCTTTTAGACTAAAACAAAAGTTAAAAGGAGCTAATAAGTAGTCAAAATTCTCACTTATCAATTCCCCCAAACTTAAGTCTTTGCTTGTCCTCAAGCAAATAATTTAGTTCCCACCTCCAAGAGTTAAGGGTCATTTCAGCGACTCGAAGGTAAGCCATCCACACATCAGTTGGGGCCAACAATTTCCCACACTACTATTATGTATTATCAGCAAGGCGACAAGTTAAACATTTGTGCACATATAGTTCTAGAGTGTCATTTGAGCATCAAAAGTTAACTTTACTCATCAAGGACTCTTTCTCTTTCATGTAGGTCATGGTGGATTCCAAACTCTTACTCCTCTACTTTCTGGTTGCCTGGCTCGCTTAATAAGTTTAGCACTTAATCCAAATATTTATGAAAGGTTCACTCATCTCTCTCAAGAGAATCTCGCAAGTACAACTTCAAGTACCATAGGCTTGCCCCTCGTATAGATCACCACTAATGTAAGCTCACTCGGCTTGAGATCAAATATGACTTCTTTCGGGATGTAATGAAGGCTTTTTGGATTAGGGTTGGATACAATATGGTTGAGTGGTTACGCCTTTCCTTAAGCACTCCATTTTTTTATTCTCGGCTCACACTTTGCCAATTCTTTGAGGGACTTTCTTTTCCTTGGGGAACTAGAGAGACTCAACATCACTCTTTCTTGATCATTACATTCAGTTTCTCTCTCTTTGATTTCTCTATGTTTGGGATGATTACCTCTCTTTGAATCCCTTCAAACCTTCCACTTATTAACTTTTTTGCATTTTTCTTTTTGTTCTTTTCTTTTCTTGCCTTTCCTTCTCATAATTTCTTTTCTCTTTTTGTGCCTTGATACCTTTTTCAATTTCCTTGTCTCTTCCCAAACTTACATTTTTAGCCAATTGTTTTACAAGAGTGTTAAGGAAAGCTCGGGTACCAAGAGAGGGTCACGACAAAATGGGTCAAGGCTTGTAACATGGTTATCAAATAAGAAAGGCTCGAGGTGCAAATGGGTTGACTAGGGATAAGAACATTGGCAGGCAATAGAAAATTCAAACGGGCCAAGGAAAGTCTACAATCACTTCTCAGGCCAAGCAAAACATAGGATTTCGACTTGAAACACATTCAGGGCAAGTTCTCGACCTTTCGCACGGGTACTTGGACTAGAAACAAAGTATCTCACCCCTCACACAATTGGATTGTTAAAAAGGAATGACTCGAGGGCCCACAACGATCACATTGAAGAATGAAAATCACTATGGTTTAATTAAACCACTCGATGGTTGCCAAAGTCAACACAATAGTCACAAAGTCACTAATTAGAGTTATTTCTTTCAAAACTTTGTTTCTAACCATAAGCACATAGTTAAGTGTGTTGGCACCAAATGAAGCATGTTTGACTCTTCGAGCATGACTTAATTAGGTACTTTTATTTATTACTACTACTATTATTACCTAAACACAAAAAACGAACGCATTCTCTTAAGAAGGTTGTCACGCCATCCATCATTGGGACGAGTCACCCGGTTCACACAAAAACTACCTCTGGAAGAAAACCAAAGGCTTATTATCTACTACAACATAAACAAAAGATACTAAAACAAACAAAAAAGCTACTAACTCAAACTAAGAACTAATAATGGAACAAAAATAAAGAAGCTAATAAACAACAAAAACTACTGAATATACATAATGAGAGAAAAAGAAAGAATATATACAGAATTAGAAAGAGAAAGAAAATAATATCAAGTTTTTACAGGCCAATTCTCTAAGAATGTACCAAATATCATCAAAATACACTCCACCCCCTGAATAAAAATAAGCATTGTCTCCAATGCTTAACAAAATAAGAGTAAAAGAGGGAAAAGAGTAAAGAAAACTCCATATGGCTCCTTGGACATCTCTGTTTCCCCAGCAATGTCACCACCCTCGGTATCATCTAACTGGATCTCATCATCCTCAGCTCTGGGTGTAACTGGGCTGGTGAACATCTGGCGCACTGCCTCGGTAGCAGAGTCTAGCTCCTTAGACTAACCAGCTGGTGCTACCTGTGCTGATGGTGCTGCGGGATCTGGGCCTGAAGGGTGTGGGTCAATCAACATATCAAAAGGGATATCTCTGGCCGCAGCAAGCTTAGTTACCTACCTTCGAAGATTTTACACTGACTTCTTACTAGCCTGGGACTTTCTCATCTTCTTTACTTCTTTGCCCAGCTCTTCGATCTCTGACCCGTGATGTACCAAGGTAGACATGATGGTGTTCTGGTTCTCTAGGAGCTTCTTCAATTTCTCCTCAACTGTCGGGGGAATCTGAGGTGCCTGCCTCTTTTACTGTGCTTCAACAGTACTGGATAGGTCAGACATCTTTACAATGGTTGTCTGTATCCGGTTGTTAAGGCTTGCCAATGTCTGGGAGACTCGCAACACAAAAAGTGGAGCAGTAAGTATGTGCACCGACTTCAAAGCCGAAGTGGAGATTGTGGCAGGAGCTGCAGAAGGGGCTGTGGATGATGGTGGAGTCATAACTGCGGAACTAGAGGAAGGCTCGACCAAAGTACATGGAACACCAACTGCCTTCGCAAATACCGCCGCTGGCTCATCAGACTGGCCTGTGGTGGTAGATGGCTGACCTTTTCTCTTGGGGATGTTCGCATCCGTCAGTGAGTACCATGAGAAAGGCTTCTTCAGCAGCACCTTTGTATCATACTCCTTCGGCTCTACCCTCGCATCTGTGAGATACTCTGTAATAGTGTTAGGATATGGGTAGGACGAGTCATCCTACCGAGCAATGACTGAGATGTTGGCCGACATCACGGCACCCACATTGATAGGTTACCCAGCCATGATCGAATCAACTAGAACTGCCCGAGGGATCGGGAGATAGATCTCATTCTGGCTCGGGTCCAGTCTTCTGCAGACAAAGTGTCACGACCCGGAATTCCCACCGTCGGGACCGTGATGGCGCCTAATATTTCACTTTCTAGGCAAGCCAACGTTAGAGAATCATTAAGCCACTTCTTATACATTTCAGTAAATAACAGGAAATAAGCTATAATGAGTTTCAAATGAGTGCGAAAATATATAATAGCCTCAATATATATATATATATATATATATATATATATATATATATATATATATATTACTACCCGAATCTGGAGTCACAATTCACGAACTTCTAAGATCTTTCTACAAGTAAATGTCTCAAAGAAATACAACTGTTTTCGAAAGGAAAGAAATAGTAAAATACAATGGCTAGAAGGGGACTCCAGGGTCTGTAGATGCCGGCAGATCTACCTTAGGTTTCCTGTTGGATGAATCCAGCAGCTAACCTCACGATCAGCTCGGACCAACACCAAAATCTGCACAAGAAGTGCAGAGTGCAGTATCAGTACAACCGACCCCATGTACTGGTAAGAGTTGAGCCAAACCTCGACGAAGTAGTAACGAGGCTAAGGCGGGTCACTCACACTACAACCTTTACGCAATACATATATAATAAAAGCAGAATAGGAAATGCAGAATAGAAGAAAATAGTAAATTGCAAGAAATACAACAACTCCCGGAGATATATCAACAGTGTTAAAAAATTACCGACCCTTAAGTACAAAAGAGAATACCGTAAGGCTAACATAGCTCAGGGAAACATAAACTCATAGGTTGTTGCGGCGCGCAACCCGATCCCACCATATCACAATAACACAATCATAGTTCACCCTTATTCCACCAAACAATCCACCCTTACACAATCATAGTTCACCCTTATCACAATAACCTCGACGAAGTAGTAACGAGGCTAAGGCGGGTCACTCATACTACAACCTTTATGCAATACATATATAATAAAAGCAGAATAGGAAATGCAGAATAGAAGAAAATAGTAAATTGCAAGAAATACAACAACTCCCGGAGATATATCAACAGTGTTAAAAAATTACCGACCCTTAAGTACAAAAGAGAATACCGTAAGGCTAACATAGCTCAGGGAAACATAAACTCATAGGTTGTTGCGGCGCGTAATCCGATCCCACCATATCACAATAACACAATCATAGTTCACCCTTATTCCACCAAACAATCCACCCTTATTACACCTGTTGCGGCATGCAACATGTTCCCACCGTACAGTATAAATTCACCCTTATTCCACCTCAATATATCACCCTAATTCCTCATGTTTCAGCATGCAACCCGATCCCACCATATCAATATTAATTACTCAATATGTACAGAGATTTCACAATTTAAATCACAGAAACCCTTCACAATACTTAAACTTCAAATCGAAACAAATAGAAAACTTGTACACCATGAAAATCCACATAAGTAATACTACACAGCAAGACCAATTCAGAATCTACAACAGAAAGGTACCGGTAAACCAGCTTAAGCAAATAACAGAAGATAATGAAACTATGGAAGAACCAATATCATTAACCGAAGGGAACAATGTCTAACATGTAGCAATTAGGTATGGGAACACAAGTAGAGTATGTAGCAATTAAGACAGGGAAAGAAGCACTATAAGAAAAATGGGAGAAACAAGGAAAATAGATAAATTGGCGGCGCATAAGTACTCGTCATCTCACATATACGCCACTCACATAAATTTCACATAGCAAATAGTCCGAGGGTTCCTAATTCCCTCAAGTCAAGGTTAGACACAACAGTTACCTCGCTCCAAAGGACACTCAATGCTCAATTACCTCTTTTTCTCTAGAATCCACCTCCAAACCACTTGTATCTATCCACAAATGACTCAATAATATCAAATATTGCTAAAGAAATCAAGTACAATGCATAAATTTAGATTCCCCAAACATTCCCCTAAAAAGTAAAAAATCAACGCCCGGTCTGCTTGGTCAAAACCTGAGGTTCAGACCAAAATCCATTCACACATTCACCCCCGAGCCCGATTACATAATTTATTTCGAAATCCGACCTCAATTCGAGGTCTAAATTCCAATTATGCAAAAATCCCTAATTTTACCCAAATCTCCAATTTCCACCATCAAAAACCTAGATTTTAGGTTGAAAACTCATAAAATGTAATAGGTAATTGAAAGAAAATAGGTTAGAATCACTTACCAATGAATTGGGAAGAAAATCTCATGCAATAACTGCCTCTAGGTCTTTTAATTTTAAATTTTTTGAAAGAATGGCAAGAATCCCGTAATTGGGACTGTTTTATCACTGGGAGTCAGTGTTCACTGCGTTCACGTGAACAATGACGCATTCATGAAGAGCAGTGCTCTAGTGGCTTACGCGATCGCGGAAGACACCACGCGTTCGCGAAGGTATAGCCTGCCTCATAGACACCTTAAGCCCTATACCTTCACGAACGCGTGGTGTCTTCCGCGATCGCGTAAGCCACTAGAGCTTTGCTCTTCGTGAATGAGTGGTGTCTTCTGTGATCGCATAGAGCAGAGCTCTAGTAGCCATTATCGCGTTCTCATAGAGTCACCTTAAGCCCCCTGCTCAGCCTAGCTAAAGCTACGCGTTCGCGTATGATGGGTCGCGCTCGCGTAGAGCAAACACCCCAATGCTCCGCATTCGTGACCATGGTCTCGCATTTGCGTTGTGAAAACAAATCCTCCCCCAACCCAGATCCCCTTCGCGATCATGAGAATGACTTCACGATCGCTAAGCACAACGCACCAGAACACTAGTTGCAGTAAAACACCAGATTTTTCTAAGTCCAATTCAGCTCGTAGCCTATCCGAAACTCACTCGATCCCTCGGGGCTCCAAACCAAACATGCACACAAGTCCTAAAGCATCATACGAACTCGTTCGCATGATCTAAACACCAAAATAATTCCTCGCACTGAAGGATAACTCTTAGACTTTAGCTGTCGAACCTGTCAGGCTAGAATAGCCACCGGCTCCTCCTCTTAAGTCAAATCCTTGTCTAACTGGACAAAGTTGAAATCTAACATGTGAGACGGATCGTCGTGATACTTCCGGAGCATGGACACATGGAACATCAGATGAACTCCTGATAACCCCGGTGGCAACGCAAGCTTGTAAACCACCTCTCACACTCTCTCGAGAATCTCAAAAAGTTCAATATACCTAGGGCTCCGCTTGCCCTTCTTTCCGAATCTCATGACACACTTCATGGGTGATACCCGGAGCAACAGTCTCTCCTCAACTATGAATGCAACATCACGAACTCTACGGTTAACATAAGTTTTCTTCCTGGACTGAGCTGTGTGAAGTTGATCCTGAATAATCTTGACCTAATCCAAGGCATCCTGTACTAGATATGTACCCAACAACCGAGACTCCCCCGGCTCGAACCACCCAACTAGAGACCGGCACTGCCTACCGTATAATGCCTCATAGGGAGCCATCTGAATGCTCGACTTGTAGCTGTTGTTGTAGGCGAACTCTGCAAGGGGCAAGAACTAATCCCACGATCCTCCGAAGTCTATAACACATGCGCGGAGCATATCCTCCAAGATCTGAATAGTGCGCTCGGACTGTCCGCCCGTCTGAGGATGAAACGCTATGCTCAACTCAACCCGCGTGCCCAACTCAAACTGTACTGCCCTTTAGAATTGCGAGGTGAACTGCGTACCTTGATTAGAAATGATATAAACGGGCACACCGTGAAGACAGACGATCTCGCGATTGTAAATCTCTGCCAACCGCTTTGAAGAATAAGTAAATGCCACAGGAAATAAATGCGTTGACTTAGTCAGCCTATCCATAATGACCCAAACGACATCAAACTTCCTCTGAATCCGTAGGAGTCCAAGAACGAAATCCATAGTGATACGCTCCCACTTCCACTCAGGAATCTCTATCTCCTAAAGTAAACCACCGGGTCTCTGATGCTCATACTTCACTTTCGGACAATTGAGGCACCGAGCTACATAAGCAACTATATCCTTCTTCATCCTCCTCCACCAATAATGTTGCTGCAAGTCCTGATACATCTTGGCAGTGCCCGGGTGAAAAATACCGGGAACTGTGGGCCTCCTCAAGAATCAACTCACGAAGTTCATTCACATTAGGCACACAAACAAGACCCTGCATCCTTAAGAATCCATCCTCTCCAACAGTAACCTGTTTGGAACCATCGTGCCACACTGTGTCCCTAAGGACCCACAAATAACTGTCGTCATACTGCAGACTATGATACACTCAAACAAGGAATACCGAGCGACTGTACAAGCTAGAACACGGCTGGGCTTTGAAATATCCAAACTCACAAACTGGTTGGCCAAAGTCTGAACATCCGATGCAAACAGCCTCTTACCGACTGGAATGAATGCAAGGCTGCCCATACTCACTGCCTTTCTACTCAATGCGTCTGCCAACACATTGGCCTTCCCGTATTGATTCAAGATGGTGATATCATAGTCTTTCAATAGCTCCAAACACCTCGTCTACCTCAAATTGATATCTTTTTGCTTGAACAAATAGTGAAGGCTCCGATGATCCGTGAATACCTCGCACGACATGCCATAAAGATAGTGCCTCCAAATCTTCAGCGCATGAACAACAACTGCCAACCCTAAGTCATGGACAAGGTAATTCTTCTCATTAACCTTCAACTGCCGAGACGCATAGGCAATCACCCTGCCCTCCTGCATCAATACCGCACTAAGCCCAACACGGGACACATCACAATATACCGTATAAGATCCTGAACCTGAGGGAAACACCAACACCGGCGCTGTCGTCAAAGCAGTCTTGAGCTTCTGAAAGCTCACCTCACACTTGTCTGACCATCTGAACGGGACACCCTTCTGGGTCAACCTGGTCAACGGGGATGCTATAGATGAAAACCTCCCACAAATCAACGTTAATAGCCCGCCAAACCCAAGAAACTCCAGATCTCCGTAGCTGAAGTGGGTCTAGGCTAGTTCTAAACTGCCTTAATCTTCTTAAGATCTACCTGAATGCCCTCTGCTGATATAGCGTGCCCCAAGAAAGCGACTGAATCCAAACAAAACTCCCACTTTGAAAATTTAGCATACAACTGCTTTTTCTCAGAGTCTGAAGTTGTCATGACTTGAAATTCCCACCTTCGGGACCGTGATGGTGCCTAACATTTCACTTGCTAGGCAAGCCAACGTTAGAATATAATTAGCCATTTTTTACAAAATTTTAAATTAATTAATAACAAGAAAACAAATGCGATAATAAAGTCTGAAATAAAGTGAGTATTCCATAATAATCGCGATATCTAAATACCATCCTAGAACTGAAGTCACAAGTGCACGGGCTTCTAGAATAATACAAATAAAGGTCTGAATAAAATTCAAGCTGTTTGAAATATAATACACAGCTGAGATAAGATAGAAGGGGGATTCCGAACTGCGAACGTTGCGCAGTTATACCTCAAGTCTCCACTGGTAGCTATATCCGGGCAAATCTACAGTACGCTGCTGGGACCAACTCCAAAATATGCACAGGAAGTGCTGAGTGTAGTATCCGTACAACCGACCCCATGTACTGGTAAGTGCCGAGCCTAACCTAGATGAAGTAGTGATGAGGCTAAGGCAGGTCACTTACATTAACTTGTATGCAATAACAATAATAACAACAATAATAGAAATTAAACAAGTATCTCTTTTCAATAATTAAAGCCAACTCGGCAGTCATAACCAATTATTCTTTCAATCAGTTTCCGTTACGACGTGCAACCCGATCCTCCAATATATTCATTTCAATCAAATCTGTTGTGGCGTGCAACCCGTTCCTCCAATATATTCATTTCAATCAATTATGTTACGGCGTGCAACCCGTTCCTCCAATATATTCATTTCAATCAATTCTGTTGCGGCGTGCAACCCGCTCCTCCAACATATTCATTTACCAATTCTTATAAAAGAAATTACTCCAATAAATGCAACAATTAATATGAAATTATAAGACAACAAGCATACAATAATTATGACTTATTAGAAATAAGTGATGACAAGTAGGAATTAATTGTGGAAATTAAGGATCTAATAGGCATTTTAATAATTAGTATGCTAAACGTCAAGTGGAAATTAAGTCACATATATCAAATAAGCATGTAGAAATTATAGTATGGATTCAAGGAATGATATTTAGCAAAGAACACGAGAGAAATAATTAATATAATAATTAATTCATGATTTAAAATTATTTATGATTTTCAAGTAATTATGTAAATAATTAATTTGACTACGTATAGACACTCGTCACCTCGCCTATACATCGTTCACATGCATTTCACATAACATAATAATTCAAGGGTTCTATTCTCTTAAGTCAAGGTTAACCACGATACTTACACTGCATTGCAACCAAATTTCAAGAATCCAATAAACCTTTGCCTCACGAATTCGTGTCTGAAATCCTCCAATCTAGTCATAAACAATTCAATATACTCAATACAAATGGTAGGAATTAATTCCATATGAATTTACAAATTTTTTGGATAAAAATTCGAAATTCATTTTAAAAAATTAACAGTGGGACCTACGTCTCGATTCCCAGAAAAACTCACGAAATCCAAACACCCGTTCCGATACGAGTTCAACCATATAAAAATTATCGAATTCCGACATTGGATTGGCTTTCAAATCTATATTTTACATTTTTGGAAGGTTTTATAAAAATCTGATTTTTCTTCCATAAATTCAAGGATTCATGATGTAAATGAGTATGGAATCATGAAATATAATCAATATAGGATAAGGAACACTTACCTCGATTTTTTCCTGTGAAAAATCGCCCAAAAAGCTTCTTACCCGAGCTCAAAATCGAAAATGGTGGAAAATGGGATGAAATCCCATTTCCAGAAATTAAGTTCTGTTTGCCCATATTTTTACTCATCGCGATCACGGGAATTCGTTCGCGACCTCGTAGAATAATTTCTGCTATCCATTTTACTCTTTGCGATCGCGGATAATTCTTTACGATCGCGAATCATGTTTTGGTTGCCCAGAATTTTAACTCTATGCGATCGCGCAAATGGTCATGCGATCGCGGAGAACATTTTCTTAACCTTACGCGATCGCGTGCCTATATTCGCGAACACGAAGGGTAAAACTCACGGCTTAAAATTTACTATTCGCGATCGCGGAAATGGCTTCGCGATCACGAAGCACCATGTACCACATGACAGCAGAAGCTCAAAAACCAGATTTTTTCCAAAGTTCAAATGGTCCGTAGGCTATCCGAAACTCACCCGAGCCCTCGGGGCTCTATGCCGTACATGCACACAAGTCCAAACATATTATACAAACTTGCTCGCATAATAAAAACACCTATTTAACACCTAGGATTACGAATCGGACACCAAATCAAATGAATTTTTTTAAGAAAACTTTAGAATTTCTATTTTCACAACCGAACGTCCGAATCACATCAAATCAACTCTGTTTCTCACCAAATTCGACAAACAAGTCATAAATGACATAAATGACTTATGAAAATTTTCAAAACTCGAATCTGACTCCGATATCAATAAAAGTCAATTTGTGGTCGAACTTTGAAATCTTTAAGACTTTTGGCTTCTAGTTTTCGCCAGCTGGTAATAATTCAAGCTAGGGATCTCCAAATTAAATTCCGGACATACGCCCAAGCCCCAAATCACGATACTGACCTACCGGAACTGTCAAAACACCGATCCGAGTCCGTTTGCTAAAGATATATTGACTAAAGTCAACCCAGTTGAGTTTTAAAGCTCTATTTCACATTTTAATCAATTTTTCATATAAAAACTTTTCGGAAAATTATACGGACTGCGCACGGAAGTCGAAGAATAATGAATAGTGCTTTTCAATGTCTTAGAACACAAAAATAATTATTAGATTTAAAGATGACTATTTGGGTCATCACATTCTCCACCTCTAAAACAAACGTTCGTCCTGGAACGGAGTTAGAAAAAGTACCTGAGCTGGTGAAAAGGTGTGGATATTTACTCCGCATGTCCGACTCGGATTCCCAAGTAGATGCTTCTTCCGGCTGACCTCTCCATTGTACCCGAATTGAAGGATAGCTCTTAGACCTCAAATGTCGGACCTGCCGGGCTAGAATAGCTACCTGCTCCTCTTCGTAAGTCAAATCCTTGTCCAATTGGACTGAGCTGACATCTAACACATGGGACGGATCACCATGATATTTCCGGAGCATAGACACATGGAACACCGGATGAAGCATTGATAAACTAGGTGGTAATGCAAGCCTGTAGGCTACTTCCCTCACCCTTTCAAGAATTTCGAAGGGTCCAATATACCCAGGGCTCAACTTGTCCTTCTTTCATAGGTGAAACGCAGAGCAATATTCTTTCTCCAACCATGAATGCAATATCACTAACTTTATCGTCGGCATAACTCTTTTTCCTAGACTGAGCAGCGCGAAGTCGATCCTTAAAAATCTTGACCCTATCCAAGGCATCTTGTACCAAATCGGTACCCAACAATCGAGCCTCTCCCGGTTCAAACTATCCAACTGGTGAATGGCATTGCCTTCCATATAATGCCTCATATGGATCCATCTGAATGCTCGACTCGTAGCTATTATTATAAGCAAACTCCGCAAGTGGAAAGAACTGATCCCAAGAACCTCCAAAGTCTATAACACAAGAGCGAAGCATATCTTCCAATATTTGAATAGTGCGCTCTGACTATCCCTTTGTCTGTGGATGAAATGTTGTACTCAACTCGACCCGCGTTCCTAACTCACGCTGTACATCCCTCCAAAAGTGTGAGGTAAACAGCGTACCTCGATCTGAAATAATTGACATGGGCACACCGTGTAGGCGGACAATATCACGAATGTAAATTTCAGCTAACCGCTATGAAGAATAGATAACTTCCACTGGAATGAAATGTGTTAACTTGGTCAACCTGTCTACGATGACCCAAACTGCGTCAAATTTTCTCTGAGTCCGTGGGAGTCCAACAAAAAAATCCATACTGATACGCTCCCACTTATACTCAGGAATTTCTAACTTCTGAAGCAAACCACCAGGTCTTTGATGCTCGTACTTAACTTGCTGACAATTCAGACATCGAGCTACATATGCAACTATATCCTTCTTCCTTCTCCTCCACCAATTGTGTTGCCGCAAAATCTTGATACATTTTGGTGGCACCTGGATGAATAAAATACTTGTAACTGTGGGCCTCTTCCATAATTAATTCACGAAGCCCATCCATATTAGGCACCCAAATATGACCCTACATCTGTAGAACTCCATCTTCCCCCACAATAACCTGTTTGGCATCACCGGGCCGCACCGTGTCCTTGAGACAAGTAAATAAGTATCATCATATTGCCGTCCTCTAATGCGCTCATATAAAGAAGACCGAGCGACTATGCAAGCTAAAACCCGACTGGGCTCTGAAACATCTAACCTCACGAACTGATTAGCCAAAGTCTAGACATCTACAGCTAACGGTCTCTCACCCATCGCAATATAAGCAAGGCTGCCCATACTCACAGCCATTCTACATAAAGCATCGGCCACCACATTAGCCTTTCCGGGGTGATACAAAATGGTGATATCATAGTCTTTAAACAACTCCAACCATCTTCTCTGCCTCAAATTGAGATCTTTTTGTTTGAACAGATACTGAAGGCTACGATGATCAGTAAATACCTCATATTAGACACCATAGAGATAATGCCTCCAAATATTTAGCACGTGAACAATGGCTGCCAATTCTAAGTCATGAACATGATAATTATTCTCGTGCACTTTCAACTGTCGCGACGCATATGCAATCACCCTGCCATCTTGCATCAATACTTCTAACCAAGCCCAACGCGAGATGCATCACTATACACCGTATAAGATCCTGAACCTGTGGATAATACCAATACTGGCGCCGTAGTCAAAGCTGAGTTGAGCTTCCGAAAGCTCAACTCACACTCATCTGACCATTTGAATGGGGAACCTTTCTGGGCCAGTCTGGTCAATGGGCTTGCTATAGATGAAAACCCTTCCACGAGCCGACGATAATAACCTGCCAAACCCAGGAAACCCCAGATCTCTGTAACTGAAGTAGGTCTAGGCCAATTCTGAAAAACCTCAATCTTCTTAGGATCTACCTTTATGCCTTCTGCCGATACAACATGCCCAAAAAGGCAACTGAGTTTAGCCAAAACTCGCATTTTTAAAATTTAGCATATAACTGATTATTCTTTAAGGTCTGAAGCACACTCTGAAGATGCCGCTCATGCTCCTCTCAACTGCTGGAGTAAATAGGGCTTTAATCAATGAATACAACCACAAAAGAATACAAATAGGGCTTTAACACTCGATTCATCAAATCCATAAATGCTGCTAGGGCATTTGTTAACCCAAAAGACATCGCTAGCAATTTGTAATGCCCATACCGAGTTCGAAAAGCTGTCTTAGGGACATCAGATGTCCTAATCTTCAACTGATGGTAACCAGACCTCAAGTCGATCTTTGAAAACACCTTGGCACCCTGAAGCTAATCGAATAAGTCATCAATTCTTGGCAGTGGATACTTATTCTTGATAGTAGCCTTGTTCAACTGCCGATAATCTATACACATTCGCATTGAACCATCTTTCTTCTTTACAAATAATACTGGTGCACCCCTGGGCGAGATACTGGGTCTAATGAATCCCTGATCAAGCAAGTCTTGTAACTGCTCCTTCAATTATTTCAACTCTGGCGTGGCCATACGGTATGTTGGGATAGAAATGAGCTAAGTGCCGTGAGCTAAATCAATACAGAAGTTAATATCTCTGTCGGGTGGAATCCCCAGCAAATCTGCAGGAAATACTTTTGGAAATTCACGAACAACTGATACTGAGTCCATAGAAGGAACATCCACACTGGGATCGCGAATATAAGCCAAATAGGCTAGACACCCTTTCTCGACCATACGCCGAGCCTTCATATAAGAAATAACCCTGCTGATAGAATGACCAAGATTTCCTTTCTACTCTAACCGAGGTAACCCCGACATGGCTAGGGTCACTGTCTTGGCATGACAATCTAATATAGCATGATAAGGTGACAGCCAATCCATACCCAAGATGACATCAAAATCTACCATATCAAGAGGTAGAAGATCCACACTAGTCTCAAGACTACCAATAGTAACCACACATGAACGAGATACATGATCTACTATAACGGAGTCTCCCACTGGTGTAGATACACACATAGAAGCACTCAGAGAATCACAAGGCACAACCAAATACGAAGTAAAATAGGAGGACACAAAGGAATAAGTAGATCCTGGATCAAATAGAACTGAAGCATCTGTATGGCAAACTGGAATAATACATGTGATCACGACATCGGATGATTCGGCCTCAAGCTTAGCTGGAAAAGCATAAAATCGAGGCTGGGCCCCACCATTCTGAATTGCGCCTCTGAGACGACCTCTAACTGGCTGGCCTCCACCTCTAACGGCCTGAACCTCTAATGGCCTAACCTCCACCTCTAGCTGCCAGACCCCTATATCTAGCTGGCTGAGCAGGCAGTGAAACAGCCGGTGCCAGTATGATGGTACGAGAATCCTGCCAAGATCTATTACTCGACAGCCTAGGGAAATACCGCCTTATATGACCAATGTTCCAACATTCATAACACCCATCCCGATGTCATGGCTGCTGAAGATGAAGCTGACCCAAATGGGCCGGATAACCGGTGTAGTGACTCTGGAGTGGTGGTACACTGATAGGCGCTGAATGTGCAATAAATGCTGGCGGCCCAGAGAAAGGTATAATAGGACCGTGACTCCCTGAAGAACCAGGAGATACCTGAAGTGCTGAATGAAGCGATCTAGGAGTATGACCTTTACCAAAATTACCCCTGCCTCTAGAAGAGGCACCAATAAAACTACCGAACCGACGAGGCCTCTTATCAGACCACTACCCTCTCTCCTGTGCAAGAACCATCTCGATCCTCCTCGCGACATTAGCAGCCACCTGAAAGGAAATCTCACTTACGGCCTCCTTATCCATCTAAAGCCTGGTAGGGTGAGTGAGTCCCTCAATAAACCTCCTCACTCTCTCTCCCTCAGTAGGTAGTAAAAGGAAAGCATGCCGAGCTAAATCCACCAAACGAGATTCATATTGAGTAACCGTCATACTGCCCTGCTGTAGACGCTCAAATTGCCTGCAGTAATCCTCTCTCAGTATGATAGGGATGAACTTCTCTAGAAATAGCTGTGAAAATTGCCCCTAGGTCAATGCAGGCGATCCATCTAGTCTGGCCAATGTATAATCTCTCCACCACCTCTTGGTGGAACCCGTTATCTGAAATACAGCAAAATCGACCCCAATGGTCTCAACTATACCCATGTTCCACAGTACCTCAGGACAACGATCAAGATAGTCCTGTGGGTCCTCAAAAGGTGTATCAGTGAAGTGAACTGGAAAGAGCTTAGTAAACTTATCCAGTCTCAATAAGGCCTCAGAAGACATGTGGGCCTATCACCGGCCTGTGTCGCAACAACTGGTTGAACTACCCCAACTGGCGGGATTGTTGGAGCTTGATTTTGGGGAGCCATGTGCTTCAGAGCAGGTGTAGTGGGAGTTTGTGCACCTCACCCATTCTGGTCCACGCCCTCGATAAGACTTACCAAACGGACTAGAGCGTCCTGAAGCACTTGAGTAGCTATGAATCCTTCCGGGACCTGAACTAGTCCAACTGATACAGTCTGAACTTGAACCTTCTCCTGAAGTTCCACCCGAGGTTCTACAACATGTGTTTCTACTCGAGCTCTAGACTAAGCTCTACCTCTGCCTTTGCCTTGGCCTCTAGCACGACCTCGACCTCGACCTCTACCCCTGGCCATAGTTGCCACCGGGGGCTCTGGTCCCTGTCAATCGGTAGATGTATTATATGTCCTCGCCATCTGCGAGAGAATAAGAATAGAATTGTTCAATCATCGACGATAGAATAAAATCTCACGATAGGATAAGAAAGAAGTGATATTGTTCCTAAACTTCATAGCCTCTGAAAGATAAGTACATATGTTTTCGTACCGATCCCTCAGACTCTACTAAGTTTGCTCGTGACTCGTGAGACCTATGTAACCTAGTGCTCTAATACCAACTGTCACGACCCGAAATTCCCACCTTCAGGACCTTGATAGCGCCTAACATTTCACTTGCTAGGCAAGCCAGCGTTAGAATATAATTAGCCATTTTTAACAAAATTTTAAATTAATTAATAACAAGAAAACAAATGCAGAAATAAAGTCTGAAATAAAGCGAGTATTCCTTAATAATCGTGATATCTAAATATCGTCCCAGAACTGGAGTCACAAGTGCACGGGCTTCTAGAATAATACAAATAAAGGTCTGAATAAAATTCAAGTTGTTTGAAATATAATACACAACTGAGATAAGATAGAAGGGGACTTCAGAACTGCAAACGCTGTGCAGTTATACCTCAAGTCTCCACTGGTTGCTGTATACGGGCAAATCTACAATACGCTGCTGGGACCAACTCCAAAATCTGCACAGGAAGTGCAGAGTATAGTATCAGTACAACCGACCCCATGTACTGGTAAGTGCCGAACCTAATCTCGACGAAGTAGTGACGAGGCTAAGGCAGGTCACTTACATTAACCCGTACGCAATAACAATAATAACAACAATAATAGAAATAAAACAGGTATCTCTTTTCAACAATTGAAGCCAACTCGGCAGTCATTGTTGTTACCCGATTTTTCCTTCATATTTTTAAAATATATATATATATACCTTCAAAATAGCGCATATGCATCTTCATTTGATTTACAAGCTTCCACAAGTATTTTCATAATTTTCCATGATTTTTAAAGACTTTAAATCAATTTATTTCTGCAGTTTTATTGTATAAATATCCAATAATTATCCTCCAAATTATTTTATGATGATTTAATCATCTAAACTTATCATTTACACCAATATGAGGTTTAAATATTTTCGGGCATTTCTTATAATTGTATTTGCATTTTTACGGCCAAATTGCATATTTTACAATAATAGCCCATATGCATGTATAATTATATTATTTATGTAGAAAATAACTTTTTATATTTTTATAATGTTAAATAATTATTTTTAATCATTTTAATGCACAAATGATAATTTTTATATTTATTAATTACTTTTATAAATTATTTATTTATTAAACATTGGATATTCAAAATCTTGCCCTAAATTCCTTTTAATTTTGGACCTAACTACCCAATCCCAGCCCAATAAACCTTGAGCCCAAACCAATTAACCCAACCCTATACCCGGTTACGACCTGTTTCACTAACCCGACCCAGAACCCCCGACTAATCGTGGCCGTTGATCTTTGAGATCAACAGCCATATTACGCCCGCCCTTTTAAATTATACTCGAACCACTCTAAGCCCTAAACCATTAATCCCTTCACCCGCCGCCCTCGAACTCTCTCAAACTCCCCTTCTCTCTCTGTCAAACCCTAGCCATCTCCCCCTAGTTTTCTCTCCTAATCCCACAGATCATGGGATTCCATGGTCGCTTCTTGCCATATTGGACTCCCCCTTGGTACTGGAACCTTCTATATACCTTTTTTCTATAGATGGCAAACGGATTTCATCGATTTCAAACCAAAGCTGGTTTATTTCCTTGACCTTTTCCGTCTATGTTCATTCTTGTTCGTTTATGGTATGAATCTCTGTGCATTTTCGTGATTCCTACTCACCCTAAAATTAGGGTTTTAGATTCTTTTAAATCGAACCAAATCTGGTTCGATTCTTTGATTTTAATAGGTATTTCTGTCTATGTTGATCTTATTCTATGCAGCATGTGATTTTCACCATTTATCTTTTTTGGTTTCTGCCGATTTTACACTTTCCCAAAAATTAGGGTTTGAGATTTTTCTCTTTCCCTTACTGATTTGATTTCATGCGATGATTCTTTCCTTTCTCGTGTTTGATTGATGATTTTCCTTGTTTGGATGTTAATTTCTACTACTATATAAACCCCTCCTCATTCCCCTTTTTGGGACAAACTTGAATCGTGAATGTTTACTAAAAACTGAAATTATCACTCTTTGTTCTCTAAATACTCTTGTTCTATATTCTGGTTCCTGTCCGGCTGAAAGCCAAGGCCAGAAATTCTGGTTTCTTATTACTGTGTAAATTAATCTTTCCTGTCTCTTCGCTTAACGGCCAAGGCCAGAAATTCTGGGTTCTTGCTACTGTGGACTTTGTTCTTTCTTGTTTTTCGTTTAACTGGTGAGTTGCTGAACTTTCGTCACTTAATTCCTATTTACCTGTCATTAGCATGTGTTTTCACTTCTGAAGGTTGTTGTTCAATATATTTCTGGGTTGTTCTCGTATGCAATCCTGATTGTCTTACTTCAATTCTACGCCTTTCTATTCTAAAATGCCATTACGCTTGTAGTTTGAGACATGTTTAGACCTGCTTTAAGTTGATTAATTTCTTTTTAAGTCTGCCTAACCTATGTGTTACTGATGTTTAGAACCTTTGCACTTTAGCCATCTCTTTAGTGTTTAAATTTGCTATTAACCTTGTTACTTGAACATGTTTTCATATCCCCTTTTATGTATTAGATGATTAAGCATGAAGGTATTCACGAAGTGTTTAGCATAAGTCTGTTTCTGAACTCGCTGTGATGACATGTAGCATGTTTGATCCTGTATGCTTCTACCATGTCTTGACTTTCCAATAATGGCCTTAATTTGTTCTCATTCTTTTAAGTTCTGTTGCCAATTGATTTGATCCCTTCTTGGGACACTAGCATCTACACTTAACATAATCTGAACCCTTTTTTTTCTAAATATGAGTATGTGTACATCAATCTTGCAAACCTGTCTTGTTAGTCTATGCATTATGTGTTGAACTTGTTTTTCTGAAACTTTGTTAAGTCTGTTCTCAAAACCTAAGCATGTTCTACTACCTCTTCTATGTGCTCAATTTGAATCTGTTTGTATCCTTCAGTGCTGTCCCCCTAACTTCAGTCTATTCCTTTACTACTTGATCTCTTTGAGTTCTTATTGTTAACCGGCTAAAAGCCAAGGCTACTTAGGTTCTATCATTTGACCTCCCTAGTGTGAGCACTGCTTGGGGTCCAATTGAGACCTTTGTGAACTCTGACATACTAGGATTTGGTCCTTAGGCTTTCTCTGAATTTCCCTTAAACCTCTCTAGTATGAGCACTGCCCTGGGTTTTTGAAACCCTTGGGAACTCTGACACACTAGGGCTATGGTTCTAATGCTCAACTCTGCCCTGTGCCCACTAGGTGAATCACTTGATTCCTGGCTGCCTTATGCTAATGAGGATGTAATTTTGGGCTGTTATGAACTATGAAAATGAAGGCCTGGCCTGGCCGGGTGTATCTTTGGACCTGCTATAGGATCCCTATAGCTATTCTACTTTGTAATTCATTCTGGGCGTGTAATAATTCTTGTAATAACATTTGGAGTATCAGTGAAATTAGGCAAGGGATTTTTATCTTATATTTGCAATCAATGGGGTAGGAATCCTGCCTATTAGTTCAATAATGTGTGTTTAGTTATCGTGTGTTAGAAATCATGCCTATAGGTATCCTATTATGTTCAGTCATTATATGTTAGCAATCCTGCCTATGGTTTCAATACTTGGTTCAATTGTGTTCTATTTCTGCTTATTAGAAACCATGCCTATAGGAAATCACATACTTCACTTAACCTGCCTAATACCTACACATTATTCAAAAGCATGATAATTTGACAAAATATTTTACCTGCTCCTATGCCTATTTCTGTCCTATCATTAGATATCATGCCTATAGGGAATGAATGGTAATAACAGTCTTTTCAATCTGCACCACGCTCAATAGATATCATGCCCGTAGGATTTTAATTACTTAAAATCGCTATTGCATCATACTATCCATCTAGAAACATGCCTGTAGGAGCTAACATATGAGAATCAGTTCCAATCACTAGTCTCTAGAAATCATGCCTATAAGACATCACCACTAGCTCTTCAAACGATGTTATCCATGTGATTATAAGGAGGCATAAGTAATTTTGAGCATTTCCAATAAATTTTATAAACCCTACTGCGTGAATCACCTAGAGATCATGTCTATATGTTTAATAACCTGCAACCTGTAGTTTCAATAATCAGCGTGTAATACTAGATGCTCCTAAACTATATAGTCGCTTAGAAATCATGTCTATAGGTTTCATGACCTCCATAATCTGCAAATCAGTTAACTTGGGACAGCAGCACCACATATACGAGATTGAATTCGGCATCACCTAGAATCCATGCATACAGGACTCTAAGTCTCAAATTCTGAAACTATGTATTGCCCGCGTGCATTTGTTTGTTTGTTTGTGGAGGCTAACTTGAGCCCTTAATTGCCTTTACATGCCCCAACTTGATTTTTTTGTATGTCGCCTAGTTTTATCTTCTTTGAGCAACCTGAGTTAAAGTCTAGATCCCCCCTGAAATAAAGGTCCAAATGCCTCCTGGACCATAGGCATGAGACGGGTAGTGCACACATAGAGTACGACTTAGAATTGACTAGTGAGCTTTAGGTAAATAACTTAAAGATAGTAATCGGGTAGCAGGAGATGATAGTCTGTGCCCACTGAATAATATGAGTAACACCCCATCTTGAGGGAGTTATGAAGTATTATTTATGTTGCACGGGGTGATCCTTTATGCTAAAAAACTTAGGAACCCCCGCCTTTGTTAAAATCAATCATTTTATTTGTCCAAATTGCGTCCCTTCCCTTAGACTAATTCATATAATTCGAGTTCGGCCAGGACCCACCGTTGTGGACCTCGAGGAGTGCCTAACACCTTCTCCTCAATATAATTTGAGCTCTTACCTGATCTTTGGTGACACAACTTGTTAATCTAGAGTTATCTGTAAAATAGGTGCCCTAACACACCTTAATCCGTTAGGTGGCGACGCTTCTCTTTTAACACTCCTCCCATTTAAAAGAGTTATCACGACGTCGAGGCCCGCTTTCCGAGAGGAAAAATGGGGCGCGATAGCATGGCGACTCTGCTGGGGATATCCTTAGGCTCTTACTATAATGAACTTGGTCTATGTGAATTAGTCTCCCTCAATAAGCGTGTCTTTATTATTTTATGCTAAAATTCACCGTTTATTTGCTACATGCACACCCCCTTCCCTATTTTCCCTTTTACATGAATTTACATGCTACTTTTCGTTTAACCTTGTTCACTGGCTTCAATCTTTATGTCTTTCCCAATCCCTACCCCTTTTACCGCTTTATGATAATTCTTTTCATTATGCGAACTAACTCCTTCTTTGTTTTTCTTTCTTTCCTGTCTTTACATTTATTAAATACCGCATTTATCGCTTTCATCATGCAAAATACTTGACAATGTGTTGTTTTATGTTTTGCATAATTACATGCTCTGCATCATATTCCACTCGTGCGCAACTAATACCATAGAGGCACTTCATGAGTGTCCACGCTCTTCCTATATTACCCTTTTTAAATTTGGAAAGGCTTATTTGCGGTAAAACTAGTCGATCAGCGGTGCAGTCGACGGTTCCGTGCCTTTCCCTATCAAGTTGTGCTCTTGAGGGTACCGGTCTAGACTTCTATAGAAAACCCTACTCTAATGTTAACTATGCATGCATCATGTCCAAACCTAGCATGAGTTAGAATGTTTTCCGCACAATAACTCTCTAAGGAAATCCTTGACCAAAGTCCATCGGGATTTCCATAATCCCAACGGGCACGATCATGATATGTGCATTATTTGGATAAAACGTGCTGATATGCTAATCATTAATGTGTAAGTAGTTAAATCCGGAAGGGGAAAGGGCTGACTTTATTTATTTTGCAGAAATGAGGCACGAAGTCCCCAAGTTCGGCATGGTCCAAAATATCTCACCTCTATTGCTAGACTGTTGGGAAAATCTCTCGCCAAGCGACAATAATCATGTGAAAAGAATTCTTGGAAATTTACCTTCTTTGCTGGACATTCCGCCAAACAATGTATTGATCGAGGCCGCTACTATGTTCCGGGATGAAAAAGGGTTGTTTTCCGTTTTGGTAACATAGAGATGACTCCCCTTCTTGAGGAAATAGGAGGTTTTGTCGGGCTACCATGGGATAGCCCTGGTCTGCTGGTACCGAAAAATCGTACTTCTAGGCGATTTCTGAAAATGACGGGTCTTAGAAAGAATGACGAGTTAGTCTGCCTGAAGAAGTCCTACATACATTTCGACTTTCTCTACGAGCATTATGGGCCCAACACATCCTACCGTATCGATATTGATGAGTTTTCCATCACTTCCCTGGGCTGGACTCATCGTTGGGTTTTTATGTTCATCGTCTGTTTTCTGGGTATGATAGTATTTCCAATTCAAGGAGACAGGATTCACACTCATTTGGCTATGGTTACCAAGACCTTAATGGAAGGGATTGAGGGACATACTTACATTATTGTCCCAATGATTGTGGCAGAGATATACCGAGCTTTGGACCGCTGTAAGAAGGGATTTAGACATTTTGAGGGTTGTAATTTGTTACTGCAAATATGGTTGTTGGAGCATATTCAAAGAGGACAGTACCGTTAGGAATTTCCGCGGTGAACATGGAATAACCACATAGCCTTTCACCATCCAAAAAGAATGACTTTTATCCAAAATAGGTTTGCACAACCGGAAAACGCCGTGGATTGGTACACTTCTTTAGCAACTTGACTGATGACAAGGTCCGTTGGATGTTCGAGTGGTTCCCTACTAGCGAGTTCATCATCAGGTCTAGGGATGTTCCTCACTTAGTGTTGATCGGGTTGAGGGGTATCTATCTTTATGCTCCTATCAGGGTCATGAGACAGGTTGGGAGAAAACAAGTCATACCGCGAGTTTCTAAGATGGTTCACTACAAAGCAGACTTTCAGGGTGGTGCCATTCCATCAAAGTGTGAGGCCCAACACATGTGGCATCTCAAGATTATTGTGGAAAAGGATACCATCAAACCAGATCGGTACCACGCCGGTCATGTGTATTTCTACCTATCATGGTTGGATGATGACATAGCAGGAGAAGTCGAGCTAGGGATCGATCGAGGAAACAGGGTCATAGACGATGCTGCTGGACCACAAGTAAAATACAAGAGGTTGAGCAAGAGAATCCTTGAGTCTGAAGCAAGACATTTGGAACAACACAAGATAGACATGGAATCAATCAATGAATGGAGGGAAGTTACTGCCAAATCAACAGAGAGGCTGGAGTACTTAAAGCAGGGTCTGATGGAACTTGAAGGGAAAATGAGGAAAAGGATCGTGGATTGTCAGAAGGCAGAGGGCAACGAAGGAGGACACCTAGCAAGGGCGTATCTACTGCTGGACATGCGCGACCTGGGAAATCTGATCGATGGGACCAAGAAGGCCAAGCTTGGAGAGGGTCCCTCTGGGACCAAATAGAATAAAATTGTTGTTTATTTGCTTTTCTAGAGTCATTTTAGAAATTGATTGTAATAATGAAAATGCCACTAGAAACTCTTTTAATTATTGTCATTTTAGAGGATTGATCTATTTATTACATTAATGAAATGAGGCAGTTATCGGCATCAAGTTTCTCCAAATCTATGTGTCGCTAGGACTACCTCGGGCACAATGAGGACCCCAAAATTAGGATGCGAATTTATAATTCCGCAATACATGTTTAAATACCGCAAATAACCTTCCAAAATCCCCTATTGACTTGTTTACCTTTTTGTTTTTCTTTCTTATGATTATTCCCATCCCCTAAGGTCGGTTCTTACATACTAGCATCATCAGCATATCAGACCAGATCCAGAGGCCCTCCACCTCCTCCTCCTCCAACTGATCCTAAAAGTAAGGGAAAGACTAAGATGGATGACATGAGTGGTATCGGGAAAGATAACTCTGCGCATGCGGAAAATGTTGAAACTTCAGATGGTCGGAGTACTCCGGCACAGAATGATTTGGTTCTACGGTTGGAGTAGAAAATACTGGAATTGCAAGGGGAACTTGAGCAGGTCTGCAACTTGGCAAACCTCTCCCTCACCTTAAACGTCCCGGATATTAACCAACAGAACGCCCAAAACCCAGCACCTCCTCAAAACATACCAAACCAACATCCACAAAATCCTCCCGCACCTCATTAATATGCCACACCTCCTCAAAATCCTAGCCCTCAACCAGTGCCAACTCCTCCTCAACACCAACATCTTCCGACTTAGTATCCATAAACTACTACCTACCATACTCCTCAAAATACACTGCAACCTACCCCCGATCCGCAGAATTCAACCAATGATCATCACTACACCCAAATCCCTGGTATCCACCAAAGTAACCAAATATACGTATAAACTCTACCTCACCACACTCAACAAACCCCATACACACTAGAATCCACCGAGAAGGACCTACTCATCAAGAATATGGTAGAGGAACTTAAGAAGCTCACAAGCCGACTCCAGGGTGTCAAAGGGGGTAAAGCCATTGAGGGTTTGAACTATGAAGATCTGTGTATTCAGCTAGACGTATAATTGCAGGAGGGTTACAAACCTCCTAAGTTCGAGATGTTTGAGGGAACAGGTGACCCAAAGGTGCATCTAAGGATAGACTGTGACAAGCTCATAGGAGTTGGAAGATGAAAGGATTCGCATGAAACTGTTCATGAGAAGCCTCACTGGAGACGCCCCTATCGTGGTACATCAGCCAAAATCCAAAGAAGTGGGTTAGCTGGGTAAGCATGACATCAGATTTCATGGATCGGTTCAGGTTTAATACGGAGAATACGCCAGATGTCTTTTATATCCAAAATCTCAAGAAGAAGCCAACAGATACTTTCCACGAGTATGCTACTCGATGGAGATCGGAAGCTGCAAAAGTAAGGCCGGAATTGGAAGAAGAGCAGATGAACAAGTTCTTCATCCGAGCCCAAGATCCACAATACTACGAAAGGTTAATGGTTATCGAGAATCACAAATTCTCTGACATCATCAAATTGGGGGAAAAGATTGAATAAGGGATCAAGAGCGGAATGGTAACTAATTTTGAGGCATTATAGGCTACGAATAAATCTTTGCAGTCAGGGGGTATATCCAAGAAGAAAGAAGTAGGGGCCGTGATGGTAGCCCAAGGTCCAAGATCTCCTCTTATATACCAAATACCTCCACCCACCTATCAGCCTTCACCTCCCAGATATCCACAACCCGCCACTGCCTACCATACTTATAACACCCAGCCAGCATACTATCACTCCCTGGCAGCCCGCCAAAATTATCAGAAACCCAGACCAAATTTTGATCGTAGGCCACCTAGACAATACACTACTATTGCTGAACCCATCGATCAATTATACGAGAGACTGAAAGCTACTGGATATGTCACCCCTATTCCCGTTGTGGCCATGGAAAACTCCTATTAATGGGTCAATCCAAACAAAACATGTGCCTACCACTCCGGCATGAAAGGTCATACAATTCATGAATGTCGCACCCTGAAAGACAAGATCCAGACACTAATCGATACCAAGGTTATACAAGCAAAGGAGGCTGCACCTAACATCTGCAACAATCCCCTCCCGGATCATAGGGGTGAGGGAGTAAATGTGATAGAGACTGATGAAGAATGGGACCTAGAAGGGTCGATTGGGCTTATTCGATAAGGGGATGACCCAAAGAAACCTGCGGTCACTCTTACTCCTATTATGGTATAGATACAGCCACCAGTTGAAGTTGAAGTAGCCTCACCAACCCCGTTCTAGGTTGAAAAAACACTTGCAGCTGCACCTCCTCCATTCAAAGTAGAAGTAACCACACCCTTCACTGTAACGGTAGCATCCACACCGCCCTTTAAATCCAATGCCATACCTTGGGACTATGTTGAAGAAGCCAAGAGGAAAGGAAAAGCAAAAATTGAAGAATCTGGTACAACACAAGGGATGACCAGGACTGGTAGAATTTATATACCTGAGAATTTGGGAGGAACGAGTAGACAAGCTGCTTCCAAGCAACCCATCATCGAAACTGGCCCGGATGATCTTTGGAGAAAGGCGCAAGCGAGAGAATATTCTGTGGTAGACCATCTGGAAAAAACTCTTGCTCAAATATCCATCCTATCATTACTGCAGAATTCTGAAGCACATAGGAATGCCTTGATAAAGGTATTGAATGAAGCTTATGTACCTAACAATATCACTAGTGGGGAGATGACTAACATGGTAGGGAAAGTACTGGAGAGCCACAAGAGCACCTTTCATGAAGAAAAGCTGCCACCAGAAGGATTAAGCCACAATAGGGCGCTACACGTCACGGTACAATGCGAGGATAAATTCATTGCCAGGGTTTTGATAAATGGAGGGTCTAGTCTCAACATCTGTCTGTTGACTACTCTGAAAAGGTTGGGTAAAGGTTTGTATGAAATACGAGCAGGGACTATGAATGTGAAGGCGTTCGATGGGTCTCAAAGGGCCACAATTGGGGAAACCAATCTATGCTTGCAGATGGGCCCGACTTGGTTTGATGTTGAATTTCAAGTGCTAGACATATCCGCCTCATATAATCTGTTCTTGGGACGACCTTGGATACATGCCGTCGAGTCCGTGATTTCTACTTTGCACCAGGCTGTAAAGTTCGAATGGAATCATCAGGAGGTGATCATTCATGGAGATGGGAGTAATCCCATTTATACCAACCAAACTATTTCGGTCATGGAAAATAGAAGAAAGTTGGGTGGGGAGACTTATCATCGCATCGAGCGCGTCAATGCAATTGAGAAAGACAAGTGGTGGAGAAGCAAAATAGAAAGCATACTAGCGTGGGCAAGGTATGAACCCGGTAAAGGGCTCGGGAAGAACCTCCAAGGTATTACCAAACCCATACAACTAAAGCGTCATGGCACAAATTTTGGGCTTGGGTATGAATACATCTGGCACGAGTATCAGAATTGGTCGCCACTATGGTGTGGTCCTTATTACCCTCTAGAGCAACCAGTACCACATATGAGCCAGTCATTTTACCAAGCTGACATGATGTGGGAGTCCGAAGAAAATGAAGTTCTAGCCAGTATAAGGAATCTGTTTCTGGATGATGGAGACATGGATTGCAGTGCGATAGTTGAGGAGGAAGAGGAGGAATGCCTCGTTATTCAGACCTTGGAGAAGGGAGTTGTTCTCAAGAACTGCACTGCTGCACCATTAAGGGCCCATCGAGTTCCTGGGTAGCCTGGCAATTAGCATCATTTATTTTAAAGGCAATTTTTATGAGCATTTAAGACATTTTCAGCATTTTGTTTTAAGTATGTTTTGTTTGAAATAATTGCTCGGGTCATCGAGCCGCACATGTTTGACATTTTCAAGATTTATCTAAATGCATTGCTATTTTTAGTATTTATTATTATTCTTTACGTTTTGTTTCTCTACAGCATTGTTATTACCTATCCCGATTAACTTACGACTGTGACATGTAATGAGACAATGCAACATAAGGATAATGATTCAAACGATCTGGAAGAGGATATAATGCCCGAGAAAATTGTCAAAGAAGTGGAAAACTTTGAAAACAAGCTTAAGTACAATTTGGATGAGACTGAAACAGTTAATCTAGGACACTCCGAAATAGTTAAGGAAACACGTATAAGCATTCACCTATCACCATCAGAGAAAGAAGAATACACTCATTTCCTAAAGTAATATGAGGATATCTTTGCATGGTCCGATGATGATATGACTGGTTTGAGAACGTACATAGTGGCTCATAAACTACCTACCAACCCAATGTGTCCGCCAGTAAAGCAGAAGCTCAGAAAGTTCAAGCCAGATATGAGTTTGAAAATCAAAGAAGAAGTCACCAATTAGATCAAAGCTAAAGTTCTCAGAGTGGTTGAATATCCAACTTGGTTGGCTAACATCGTGCCAGTTCCGAAGAAGGATGGGAAAGTCAGAGTAGCGTCGATTATCAGGACCTAAACAGAGCAAGACCCAAAAATGATTTTCCGTTATCCAACATACACATACTGATCGACAATTGTGCCAGGAATGAACTCCAATCCTTTGTGGATTTCTTCGCGGGATATCATTAGATTTTGATGAATGTAGAGGATGCCGAAAAGAAATCTTTTATCGCACCATGAGGGGTGTACTGCTATAAAATGATGTCGTTCGGTCTGAAGAATGCTGGGGCCACTTATATGATGGCCATGACAACTATTTTCCACGACATGATACACAAGGAGATATAGCTATATGTGGATGACATCATCATCAAATCCAAGAAGAGTATAGATCACACAGCAGACTTGAGGAAATTTTTTGATCGGCTTCAAAGGTACAATTTGAAATTGAATCCCGCAAAATGTGCCTTTGGGGTCCCCGCGGGAAAGTTATTAGGGTTCATCGTCAGCCGCCGAGGAATTGAGTTAGACCCATCAAAGGTCAAGAGTATCCAGGATTTACCGCCTCCAAAGAACAAGAAAGACGTGATGAGCTTCTTGGGATGTCTTATTTACATCAGCCGCTTTATAGCACAATCAATCGTGATTTGTGAGCCGATTTTCAAAATGTTAAAGAAGGATGCCGCAACCAATTGGACTGAAGACTACTAGAAACTTTTGACAGAGTCAAAGAATATTTGTCCACACCGCCAGTCCTGGTCCCACTAGAACCTGATAGACCACTGCTACTCTATCTCTCCATATTAGATGGGGCTTTCGGTTGTGTCTTGGGACAACACGACGAGACGGGAAGGAAAGTACAGGCCATATACTATTTGATTAAGAAGTTCACACCCTAAGAAGCACGGTATTCTTTGCTGGAACGCACCTGTTGTGCTTTGACCTGGATAGCCCAGAAACTTAGGCACTACTTCTGTGCCTATACCACATATCTCATATCAAGGATGGACCCTCTAAAGTACATCTTCCAGAAACCCATGCATACATGGAAGTTGGAAAAATGGCAGATATTGTTGAGTGAATTCGAAATTGTCTATGTGACTCAGAAGGCGGTTAAGGGACAAGCATTAGCGAATTATCTTGTGGAAAATCCTGTAGGAGGAGAATACGAACCACTAAAACCGTATTTTCCTGATAGAGAAGTATCATTCGTAGGAGAAGATATCGTCGAAGCCTATGACGGGTGGAAAATATTTTTCGATGGAGCAACAAACTTCAAAGGAGTGGGTATTGGAGCCGTTTTGGTGTCAAAAATAGGTCAACATTATCCAATATCTGCAAAACTCAGATTTCCGTGCACCAATAATATGGCAGAATATGAGGCTTGCATATTGGGGCTCAATTTTGCCGTTGACATGAATATCCAGGAATTACTGGTAATTGGCGATTCAGATTTGCTGGTACATCAGGTGTAGGGAGAATAGGCTACAAAGAATACCAGAATATTTCCATATTTATATCATGTGCAAGATATGATGAAGAGGTTCACGAAGAAAGAGTTTAGACATGTCCCGAGAATCCAAAACAAGTTTGGAGATGCATTGGCCACTTTGTCCTCCATGATACAGCATCCGGACAAGAATTTCATAGACCCCTTTCCGGTAAGGATTCATAATCAGCCGGCTTACTGTGCTCATGTTGAAGAAGAAACAGATGGGAATCTATGGTTCTATGATATCTGGGAATATTTGACAAAAGGAAAATATCTAGAGCATGCAAGCCACACCCAGAAACACACACTTCGGAGGTTGTCTAACCATTTCTTCCAAAGTGGAGGAATTCTATATAGAAGAACTCCAGATCTATAGCTATTACGGTGTGTTGACGCCAAAGAAGCCTCCAAACTACTTGAAGAGATACACGTCACAACCTGCGGCCTACATATGAATGGTTTCCTCCTAGCCAAGAAGATACTCAGAGCCGGATACTTTTGGATGACTATGGAAACAGACTGCATCCGGTATGTCCAGAAATGTCATTAGTGCCAGATACACGTAGATATGATACAGGTACCTCCAAATGAACTTAATGCAACCAACGCACCTTGGCCTTTTGCTACCTGGGGAATGGATGACATTGGACCAATCGAGCCCACCGCTTCAAACGGGCACAGGTTCATTATAGTGGCCATCGACTATTTCACAAAGTGGGTTGAAGTTGCATCTTACAAATTTGTAACCAAGAAAGTCATCGCAGATTTTGTCAGGGACAGTATTATTTGTCGATTTAGGGTTCTAGAATCCATCATCACTGACAATGCTGCCAATCTCAATAGTGATCTAATGAAATCCATGTGCGAAACCTTCAAGATCAAGCACAAAAACTCCACAGCATACCGACCCAAATGAATGGAGCTGTGGAAGCCGCCAACAAGAACATTAAGAAGTTACTAAGGAAGATGGTAGAGAATCACAATAAGTGGCACGAGAAGTTGCCATTTGCCTTATTGGGATACCGTACCACAGTCTGCACGTCAACTGGGGCAACTCCTTACCTATTGGTCTACGGTACTGAAGCGGAGCTCAGTGATGCGGAATAGATAAGGAGCCGTTATGAGAAGTTAGCTCTCATTGATGGGAAAGAATGAATGCGGTGTGTCATGGTCAGCTTTATCAGAACAGAATGTCCAGAGATTTCAACAAAAGGGTTAAACTTAGACAGTTTGCACCGGGGCAGCTAGTGCTAAAACAGATCTTTCCACATCAGGATGAAGCCAAAGGAAAATTCTCACCCAACTGGCAAGGGACTTAGATGGTTCACTGGGTACTAATAGGAGGAGCACTCACACTCGCAGAGATAGATGGAGAAATTTGGCAAGAGGATATTAATTAAGACGCAATCTAATGATACTATGTCTAAACTTTTTGCATATGATGTAATTAAGCTACGCTTGAGTTGATTCCCGTTTAAGAGGGGATACGTAGGCAGCCCTGTGGGTTTGGTCACAATTCAATAAAATTTCCATTTTCCCCATAATCGGAAACTGGGACAGAATTTTGAGGAGGACCCTCAAAATTTCGAAGCAAGTTCAGCCGACGGCACTATGTGCGGAACAGCCAGCGATTCGTCTAGGTAACTGGGGCAGAATTTTGAGGAGGACCCTCAAATTTCTATGGCAAGAAGGTTGCAATTTCTCTAACAGTGTCGCAATTATTGGTTCATCTAATCAATTTTTAAATTGCACATTAATATGTTTTCAATAACCATGCATGCATATTTTTTTCGAAAACTCTATTCTTAGCCAGATGCTACCCATGGTAACTCGGACAGGATTTCAATGCGGAACAGAGCAAAGCAAGCAGACAAAGGTACGAACCAACCTCCCCCGCAAAACTCACGATGTTTCTTTGAATGCAGGAACAAGAGATAGTCGCTAGTACGTGCGCACCTTAGAATCATTGTCTTCACAACAACAAGGCTACCGAACTCATCCACAGCTAAGAAATACTCCGCTATCACTTATTATTTATTCGTTGTATGAGACTAAGCATTGTCTCCATCCTGCATGAGGCTAAGCCCTACCTCCTCAACTGCATAAGGCTAAGCATTGCCGTCCATTTGCATGAGACTAAGCATTGTCTCAAATCTTGCATGAGGCTAAGCCCTGCCTCCTCAACTGCATAAGGCTAAGCATTTCCTTCCCCTTGCATGAGACCAAGCACCGTCTCCATATTGCATGAGGCTAAGCCCTGCCTCCTCAACTGCATAAGGCTAAGCATTGCCTTCCATTTGCATGAGACTAAGCATTGTCTCCATCCTACATGAGGCTAAGCCATGCCTCCTCAACTGCATAAGGCTAAGCATTGCCTTCCATTGCATGAGACTAAGCACTGTCTCAACCTTGCATGACGCTAAGCCCTGCCTCCTTAATTGCATAAGGCTTAGCTCTACCTTCCCATTGCATGAGACTAAGCATTGTCTCAAATCTTTGCATGAGGCTAAGCCTTGCCTTCTTAATTGCATAAGGCTAAGCTCTGCCTTCCCATTGCATGAGACTAAGCATTGTCTCAAATATTTGCATGAGGCTAAGCCTTCATAGCCGGAATATTTGCTGATACATAGCCAAATATTTGGTGATACATAGCCAAATATTCTGAGGGCATCATAGTCCGAAGGCATCATCTTCATAGCCGGAAGACACCATGTCATGGCCTGAGGATCTCTTAATATTGCACATCATTATTCAAAGGCATCATGGTTCAGAGGCACCACCTTCATAGCCGAGAACATCATTTCATCGCCTGCGAATCCCCTATCTCACAACTCATGGCCCGGGACGTCATGGTCTAAGGACATCATCCTTACCGTCCAAAGACGATCTCCATTGTCTAGAGGGAATTTGCATCATGTTTAAATTTTTGGAATAATCAATATATATATTGTGCATACATCGTGTTTTGAGTTTGCAGGAGATCCAGGAAGTAACCGTTCTCTTAACGAGAGCAATCTTCGCTCCAGTTTCCATTCAACGTTCATATCCTTCAATTATTTCAAACGTAACCAATCACCATACCCGTTCAAATATCCATAACCATTCTCAGACACATCCATTCCCAATACCGATATTGTCCTATCCAGAATATCTTGTCCGTTCTTACAATAACTCCGTCGGTTTATTCCACCGTTGGATCCGGAACTACACATGGCCTGATTCCTGTAAAACCAGGGATATATATGTAGCTCGGAGACCAGAGTCCGGCCAATCTTTTCAAATCATCCCATTCGGTCAAAATCGGTCATCATTTCTTTACCCGACAACTCTTTCATCCTTCCCGGGTAAAGAGGGCAGTAGTTGATATCCGAATTTTCCGTCATATTTTTTCAAATATATATATGTACCTTCCAAATAGCACATGTGTATCATCATTTAATTTACAAGCATACACAAGTATTTTCATAATTTTCCATGATTTTTAAAGATTTTAAGACAATTTATTTCTGTATTTTTATAGTATAAATATCCAATAATTATCCTCCAAACTATTTTATGATGATTTAATCATCTAAACTTATCATTTACACCAATATGAGGTTTAAATATTTTCAGGGGATTTCTTGTAATTACATTTGCATTTTTCTAGGGCCAAATTGCATATTTTGCAATAATAGCCCATATGCATGTATAATTACATTATTTATGCAGAAAATAACATTTTATATTTTTATAATGTTAAATAATTATTTTTAATCATTTTCATGCACAAATGATAATTTTGATATTTATTAGTTACTTTTATAAATTATTTATTTATTAAACATTGGGTATTTAAAATCTAACCAAAATTCCTTTTAATTTCGGACCTAACTACCCAATCATAGCCCAATAACCCTTGAGCCCAAACCATTTAACCCAACCCCATACCCGGTCGCAACCCGTTTTACTAACCCGACCCAGAACCCCCGACTAATCGTGGTCGTTTATCTCTGAGATCAACGGCCCATATTACACCCGCCCTTTTAAATTATACCCGAACCCCCTAAACCCTAAACCATCCGTCCCTTCACCCGCCACCCTCGAACTCTCTCAAACTCCCCTTCTCTCTCTGTCAAACCCTATCCATCTCCCCCCAGTTTTCTCTCCTAATCCCACCGATCATGGGATTCCATGGTCGCTTCTTGCCATATTCGACTCCCCCTTGGTACTGGAACCTTCTATATACCGCTTGCCTAAACATGGCAAGCGGATTTCATCAATTTCGAACCAAAGCTGGTTAATTTCCTTGACCTTGTCCATCTATATTCGTTCTTGTTCGTTTATGCTATGAATCTCTATGCATTTCCGTGATTCCTACTCACTCTAAAATTAGGGTTTCCGATTTTTTTCAATCGAACCAAATATGGTTCGATTCTTTGATTTTAAAAGGTATTTCTGTCTATGTTCATCTTATTCTATGCAACATGTGATTTTCACCTTTTATATATTTTCGGTTTCTGCCGATTTTATACTTTCCTTAAAATTAGGGTTTGAGATTTTTCTCTTTTCCTTTCTGATTTGATTGCATGCGATGATTCTTTTCTTTCTCGTGTTTGATTTATGATTTTCCTTGTTTGGATGTTAATTTCTACTACTATATAAACCCCTCCCCATTCCCCTTTTTGGGACAGACTTGAATCGTGAATGTTTACTAAAAAATTGAAATTATCGCTATTTGTTCTCTAAATACTCTTGTTCTATATTCTGGTTCCTGGCCGGCTGAAAGCCAAGGCCAGAAATTCTGGGTTCTTGTTACTGTGTACTTTGTTCTTTCTTGTCTTTTCGCTTAACGGCCAAGGCCAGAAATTCTGGGTTCTTGCTACTGCAGACTTTGTTCTTTCTTATTTTTTGTTTAACTGGTGAGTTGTACTTTGGTTCAATATGTCATTTACATTGTTGTTCAATATGTTTCTGGGTTGTTTTCGTATGCAATCCTGACTGTCTTACTTCAATTCTAGGCCCTTCTAATCTAAAATGCCATTACGCTTGTAGTTTGAGACATGTTTAGACCTGCTTTAAGTTGATTAATTTCTTTTTAAGTCTGCCTAGCCTATGTGTTACTGATGTTTAGAACCTTTGAACTTTAGCCATCTCTTTAGTGTTTAAATTTGCTATTAACCCTATTACTTGAACATGCTTTCATATCCCTTTTATGGATTAGATGACTAAGCATGAAGGTATTCACTAAGTGTTTAGCATAAGTCTGTTTCTGAACTTGTTGTGATGACATGTAGCATGTTTGATCCTGTATGCTTCTACCATTCTTGACTTCCCTATAGTGGTCTTAATTTGTTCTCATTCTGTTGAGTTCTGTTGCCAATTGATATGATCCCTTCTTGGGACACTAGCATCTACACTTAGCATAATCTGAACCCAATTGTTTTTTCTAAATATGAGTCTGTGAACATCAATCTTGCAAACCTGTCTTGTTAGTATATGCATTATGTGTTGAACTTGTTTTTCTGAAACTTTGTTAAGTCTGTTCTCAAAACCTAAGCATGTTCTACTACCTGTTCTATGTGCTCAATTTGAATCTGTTTGTATCCTTTAGTGATGTCCCCCTAACCTCAGTCTATTCCTTACATACTCGGTCTCTTTGAGTTCTTATTCTTAGCCGGCTTAAAGCCAAGGCTACTTAGGTTCGATTATTTGACCTCCCTAGTGTGAGCACTGGTCGGGGTCCAATTGAGACCCTTGTAAACTCTGACACACTAGGATTTTGTCCTTAGGCTTTCTCTGAATTTCCCCTATCAACCTCCCTAGTGTGAGCACTGCCCTGGGTTCTTGAAATCCTTGGGAACTCTGACACACTAGGGCTATGGTTCTAATGCTCAACTCTGCCCTATGCGGTGAATCACTTGATTCCTAGTTGCCTTATGCCCATGAGGATGTAATTTTGGGCTGTTATGAACTATGAGAATGAGGCCTAGCCTGATCGGGTGTATCTTTGAGCCTGTTGTAGGCTCCCTATAGCTATTCTACTTTGTAATTCATTCTATTCATTTTGGGCCTGTAATAGTTCTTGTAATAACATTTGGGTATTATTGAAATTGGGAAAGGGATTTTTATCTTATATTTGCAATCAATAGGGTAGGAATCCTGCCTATAGGTTCAATAATGTGTGTTTAGTTATCGCGTGTTAGAAATCATGCTTATAGGTATCCTATTATGTTCAGTCATTATATGTTAGCAATCCTGCCTATGGTTTCAATACTTGGTTCAATTGTGTTCTATTTTTGCTTATTAGAAACCATGCTTATAGGAAATCACACACTTCACTTAACCTGCCTAATCCCTGCACATTATTCAAAAGTATGATCGTTTGACTAAATATTTTACCTGCTCCTATGCCTATTTCTGTCTGATTATTAGATATCATGCCTATAGGGAATGAATGCTAATAACAGTCCTCTCAATCTGCACCACGCTCAATAGATATCATGCATGTAGGATTTTAATTACTTAAAATCGCTATTGCATTATATTGTCCATCTAGAAAGCATGCCTATAGGAGCTAACATATGAGAATCAGTTCCACTAGTCTTTAGAAATCATGCTTGTAGGACATCACCACTTGCTCTTCAAACGTTGTTATCCATGCGATTATAAGGAGGCATAAGTAATTTTGGGCATTCCCAATAAGTTTTATTGACCCTACTGCGTGAATCACCTAGAGATCATGTCTATATGTTTAATAACCTATAACCTATAGTCTCAATAATCAGCGTGTAATACCAAATGCTCCTAAACTGTATATTCGCTTAGAAATCATGTCTATAGGTTTCATGACCTCCATAATCTGCAAATCAGTTAACTTGGGATAGCACCACCACATATACGATATTGAATTCGGCATCACCTAGAATCCATGCATAAAGGACTCTAAGTCTCAAATTCTGAAACTATGTATTGCCCGCTTGCATTTGTTTGTTTGTGTGTGGAGGCTAACTTGAGCCCTTAATTGCCTTTACATGAAGTCCCAACTTTTTTTTTGTATGTCGCCTAGTTTTATCATTTTTGAGCAACCTAAGTTAAAATCTAGAATCCCCCTGAAATACAGGTCCAAATGCCTCCTGGACCATAGGCATGGGACGGGTAGTGCACGCATAGAGTACGACTTAGAATTTACTAGTGCGCTTTAGGTAAACAACTTAAAGATAGTAATCGGGTAGCAGGAGATGATAGCCTGTGCTCGCTGAATAATATGAGTAACACTCCATCTTGCGGGAGTTACGAAGTATTATTTATGTTGCACGGGGTGATCCTTTAGGCTAAAAAACTTAGGACCCCCCACCTTTGTTAAAGTCAATCATTTTATTTGTACAAATTGCTTCCCTTCCCTTAGACTAATTCATATAATTCGAGTTCGGCCGGGACCCACCATTGTGAATCTCGAGGAGTGCCTAACACCTTCTCTTCAAGGTAATTTGAGCCCTTACCCAATCTTTGGTGACACAACTAGTTAATCGAGAGTTATCTGCAAAATAGGTGCCCTAACACACCTTAATTCGTTATGTGGCGACTCTTCTCTTTTAACACTCCTCCCATTTAAAAGAGTTGTCACGACATCGAGGCCCACTTTCTGCGAGGAAAAATGGGGTGTGACAGTCATAACCAATTAATTTTTCAATCAGTTTCCGTTTCAGCGCATAACCCGATCCCACAATATATTCATATTCAATTCTATTGCGGCGTGCAACCCGATCCTCCAATATATTCATTTCAATCAATTCTGTTGCGGCGTGCAACCCGTTCCTCCAATATATTCATTTCAATCAATTCTGTTGCGGCGTATAACCCGTTCCTCCAATATATTAATTTCAGTCAATTCTTATAAAAAAATTACTCCAATAAATGCAACAGTTAATATGAAATTATAAGACAACAAGCATACAATAATTATGATTTATTATAAATAAGTGATGACAAGTAGCAATTAATTGTGAAAATTAAGGATGTAATAGGTATTTTAATAATTAGTATGCTAAACGTCAAATGGAAATTAAGTCACATAAATCAAATAAGCATGTAGCAATTATAGCATGGATTCAAGGCATGATATTGAGCAAAGAACATGAGAGAAATAATTAATATAATAATTAATTCATGATATAAAATAATTTATGATTTTTCAAGTAATTATGCAAATAATTAATTTGACGACGTATAGACACTCGTCGCCTCGCTTATACGTCGTTCACATGCATTTCACATAACAAATAATTCAAGGGTTCTATTCCTTCAAGTCTAGGTTAAGCACGACACTTACCTCGCTTTGCAACCAAATTTCAAGAATCCAATAAACCTTTTCCTCGCGAATTCGTGACCGAAATCCTCAAATATAGTCATAAATAATTCAATATACTCAATACAAATCCTAGGAATTAATTCCATATGAATTTACAAATTTTCTGGATAAAAATCCGAATTTCATTTTAAAAGATAACAGTGGGACCCACATCTCGAATCCCGAAAAACCTCACGAAATCCGAACACCCGTTCCAATACGAGTTCAACCATACAAAAATTATCGGATTCCGACATCGGATTGGCTTTCAAATCTTCATTTTACATTTTTGGAAGATTTTATAAAAATCTGATTTTTCTTCCATAAATTCACTGATTCATAATGTAAATGAATATGGAATCATGAAATATAATCAATATAGGATAAAGAACATTTACCCCGATGTTCCCCCGTGAAAATCGGCCAAAAAGCTTCTTACCCGAGCTCAAAATCGTAAAATGGTGGAAAATGGGACGAAATCCCATTTCTAGAACTTAAGTTATGTTTTCCCAGATTTTTACTCATCGCGATCGCGGGAATTCGTTCGCGATCGCGTAGAAAAATTTCTGCCTATACATTTTACTCTTCGCGATCGCGGATAATTCTTTGCGATCGCGAATCATGTTTTGGTTGCCAAGAATTTTAATTCTACGCGATCGTGCAAATGGTCATGCGATCGCGGAGAACATTTTCTCAACCTTACGCGATCGCGTGCCTATCTTCGCGAACGTGAAGGGTAAAACTCATGGCGCAAAATTTACTCTTCGCAATCGTGGAAATGGCTTCGCAATCGCGAAGCACCATGCACCAGATGACAGCAGAAGCTCAAAACCAGATTTGTTTCCAAATTTCAAATGGTTCGTAGGCTATGGGATACTCACTCGAGCCCTCAAGGCTCTAAGACATACATGCACACAATTCTAAAAATATCATATGAACTTGCTCGCACGATCAAAACACCAATTTAACACCTAGGATTACGAATCAGACACCAAATCAAATGAAATTTTTAAGAAAACTTTAGAATTTCTATTTTCACAACGGAACGTCCGAATCACATAAAATCAACTCCGTTTCTCACTAAATTCGACAGACAAGTCATAAATGACATAACGGACTTATGAAAATTTTCAGAACTCGAATCCGACCCCGATACCAATAAAAGTCAATTTGTGGTCAAACTTTGAAATCTTTAAGACTTTGGTCAAACTGTGGCGATAATTCAAGCTAGGGACCTCCAAATCAAATTCCGGGCATACGCCCAAGTCCCAAATCATAATACGGACCTATCAGAAATGTCAAAACACTGATCCGAGTCCATTTTCTAAACATACTGACCATAGTCAACCCAATTATGTTTTAAAATAATTATTAAATTTAAAGTTGGGCTTTTGGGTCATCACAGAAGTACAATCCCGAGATGCTTCTCATGCTCCTCTCGACTGTGGGAGTAGATCAAGATATCATCAATAAACACGATCACAAAGGAGTCCAAATAAGGCTTGAACACTCGGTTCATCATATCCATGAATGCTGCTAGGGCATTTGTCAACCCAAAGGACATCACCAGAAACTCATATTGCCTGTACCGAGTCCGAAAAGTTGTCTTAGGGACATCGGATGCCCTAATCCTCAACTGATGGTAGCCAGATCTCAAATCAAACTTCGAAAACACCTTGGCAACCTGAAGCTGATCAAATAAATCATCAATCCTCGGTAATGGATACTTGTTCTTGATTGTGACTTTGTTCAACTGTCGATAATCTATACACATCCTCATCGATCCATCATTCTTCTTCGCAAACATCCTCATCGATCCATGGATACTTGCAACTGTTCCTTCAATTTTTTCAACTCTGGCGGGGCCATACGGTATGGCATAATGGAAATGGGATGGGTGCCCGGAGCCAAGTCAATACAGAAATCAATATGCTTATCGGGTGGCATCCTCGGTAGGTCTGCAAGAAAAACCTCTGGAAACTCACAAACAACTAGCACTGAATCCATGGAAGGAATCTCCGCACTAGAATCGCGGACATAAGCCAAATATGCTAGACACCCCTTCTCAACCATACGAAGAGCCTTCATATAAGAGATAACCCTGCTGGTAGAATGGCCAGGAGTCCCTCTCCACTCAAATCGAGGCAATCCCGGCAAGGCTAAGGTCACCATCTTGGCGTGACAATCCAATATAGCACGATAAGGTGACAACCAATCCATACTCAAAATGACATCAAAATTGACCATATCGAGAAGTAGAAGATCTACACGAGTCTAAAGACCCCCACTGATGACCACACACGAACGATAAACACGATCTACAACAATAGCATCCCCCCATAGTGTGGACACATACACAGGAGCACTCAAAGAATCACGAGGGACAACCAAATATGAAGCAAAATCGGATGACACATAAGAGTAAGTAGATCCCGGATCAAATAGAACTGAAGCATCTCTACTATAAGAGCATCGGATGACTCAGCCTCAGGCCTGGCTGGAAAAGCATAACATCGGGGCTGGGCCCCACCACTCTGAACCACGTCCCTAGGATGACCTCTAGCTGGCTGGCCTCCACCTCTAACGGCCTGACCTCCACCTCTAATAGTCTGGCCTCTACCACTGGCTGTCTGACCCCTGCGTCTGTCTAGCTGAGCAGGTGGTGCAACAACTGGTGCATGAACCATGGCACGAGAACCATGATGCTGTGGTGGGATGCCCAATAATCTCGGACAGGACCTCCTGTGATGCCCATAACAACAACACTCGAAACATCCATCCTAGTACTGTGGTTGTGTAAACTTAGACTGACCCGAACGGGCCGGATGACCACGGTAATAACACTAAATAGGAGGTGCACTGATAGGAGCTGGTGGTGCACTGTAGGCTGGCTGTCCAGAACGAGGCACATAAGGACCACGACTCCCTGAAGCGATGAATGAAATGGCCTGGGAGGATGGCCCCTACCAAAAGTACCCCTACATCTAGATGAGGCATCGCTGAACCCACCGGAATGACGAGGTCTCTTGTTAGACCCCTGACCTCCCTGTGCAAGAACCATCTCGACTCGCATGGCGACATTGGCAGCTGCCTGAAAAGAAATCTCACTCCCAGTCTCTTTAGCCATCTGCAATCTGATAGGCTGAGCAAGTCCGTCAATAAACCTCCTCACCATATCTCTCTCTTGGTGGGAGGCAGAAGAAGAGAATGACGGGTCAAATCCACAAAATGGGTCTCATACTAAGTAACAGTCATACTGCCATGCTGGAGATGCTCGAACTGATAGCGATCCTCCTCTCTCAATGTGATAGGCAGAAACTTCTCTAGAAAGATCTGAGAGAACTGGTCCCAAGTAAGAGCAGGCAACCCAATTGGTCTATCAACAAATAATTCCTCCATCATTTCTTGGCGGAACAAGTCATCTCGAATGCAGCAAAGTCCACCCCAATAGTCTCCACTATACCTATGTTCCGTAGCACCTCATGACAGTTATCAAGATACTCCTGGGGGTCCTCTGAAGTAGCACCACTAAAGTGAACTGGGAAGAGCTTGGTAAACCTGTCCAATCTCCACAAAGCCTCAGAAGACATAGCTGGCCCATCAGCGGTCTGTGCGTCAACAACCGGCTGAACTACTCCGACTGGACGAGCGGTTGGAGTCTGATACTAGGTAGACATCTGTTCCGGAGTGTGAGTAGCAGGAGTCTGGGCTCCTCCTCCAGCCTGAGCGACGGCTGGTTCAATGGGAAATGTGCCAGTCTGGGCCACACTCTCCATAAGGCCCACCAGACGGACCAAAGCATCTTAAAGCACTAGGGTGTTAATGAACCCCTCCAGAACCTAAGCTGGTCTGGCAGGAATAGTCTGGGCTGGAACCTTCTCGTCAAACTCTACCTGAGGCTTCGTTGCTGGGGCTACTGCTCGGGCTCTAGGCTGAGCTCTACCCCTGCCTTGGCCTCTGGTACAGCCTCAGTCTCGACCTCTACCCCTAGTAGGAGCCGCTATTGGAGGCTGTGTCTACTGTTTAGCTGAAGAAGTGGTGCGTGTTCTCGCCATCTACGAGAGAATAAGAGTAGAAGAGTTAAATCAGTATTGAGGAAAAAAAATCGCACGACAGAGAAGAATAGAAGTGAAATTTGTTCCCAAACTTCATAGGGGATTGTTTTCGAAGAAATACAACAATTTTTGAAAGGAAAGAAATAGTAAAATGCAATAGCTAGAAGGGGACTACAGGGTGTGCAGACGCCGGAAGATCTACCTTGGGTCTCCTGTCAGATGAATCAAGCAGCTAACCTCACGATCAGCTCCGACCAGCACCAAAATCTGCACAGGAAGTGTAGAGTGCAGTATCAGTACAACCGACCCCATGTACTAGTAAGAGTCGAGCCTAACCTAGACGAAGTAGTGACAAGGCTAAGGTGGGTCACTCACACTACAACCTATACGCAATACACATATAATAAAACCAGAATAGGAAATACAGATTAGAAGAAAGCAGTAAATTGCAAGAAATACAACAACTCCCAGAGATATATCAACAGTGTTCAAAAATTAACAATCCTTAAGTACAAAAGATAATACCGTAAGGCTAACACAGCCCAGAGAAACATAAACACATAGGTTATTGCGGCGCGCAACCCGATCCCACCATATCACAATAACACAATCATAGTTCACCCTTATTCCACCAAACAATGCACCCTTATTACACATATTGCGGCGTGCAACCCGTTCCCACCGTACAGTATAAATTCACCCTTATTCCACCTTAATATATCACCCTTATTCCTCCTGTTGCGGCATGCAACCCGATCCTATCATATCAATATTAATTACTCAGTATGTATAGAAATTTCACAATTTAAATCACATAAACCCTTCACAACACTTAAACTCCAAATCGAAACAAATAGGAAACTTGTACACCATGAAAATCTAGCGAGACCAATTCAGAATCTACAATTGAAAGGTACCGGTAAACCAACTTAAGAAAATAACAGGAGATAATGAAACTATGGAAGAACTAATATCATCAACGGGAGGGAACAATGTCTAACACGTAGAAATTAGGCATGGGAACACAAGTTGAGTATGTAACAATTAAGACAGGGAAAGAGGCAATATGAGAAAAATGGAAGAAACAGGAAAACAGATAAATTGGCAGAGCATAGGTACTCGTCACCTCACATATCTGCCGCTCACATGAATTTCACTTAGCAAATAGTCCGAGGGTTCCTAATTCCCTTAAGTCAAGGTTAGACACAAAGGCCACTCAATGCTCAATTACCGCTTTTCCTCTAGAATCTACCTCCAAACCACTCGTATCTATCCACAAACGACTCAATAATATCAAATATTGCTAAACAAATCAATTACAATGCATAAATTTAGATTCCCCAAACTTTCCCCCAAAAAGTCAAAATTCAACCCCAGACCCTCTTGGTCAAAACCCGAGGTTCGGACCAAAATTCATTCACCAATTCACCCCCCGAGCCCGATTATATAATTTATTTCGAAATCAGATCTCAATTCAAGGTCTAAATTCCAATTATGCAAAAATCCCTAACTCTACCCAAACCCCCAATTTTCACCATGAAAAACCTAGATTTTAGGTTAAAAACTGATAAAATGTTATGGGTAATTGAAAGACAATAGGTTAGAATCACTTATCAATGAAATGGGAAGAAAATCTTATGGAAGAATCGCCAATAGGTCTTTTAGTTTTGAAATTTTTAAAGAATAGGAAGAATCCTGTAATTGGGACAGTTTTATCACTGGGCGTCAGTGTTTATCGCGTTCGCGAAGAGTAGATCACTAGTGGCTTATGCGATCTTGGAAGATGCCACGCATTCGCAAAGGTATAGCCCGCCTCACCTCCGTGTTCGCGAGACAGGGCTCGCGTTCGCATAGTCACCTTAAGCCCCCTGCCCAGCCTAGCTAAAGCTACACGTTCGCGTATGATAGGTCGCGTTCGCGTAGAGAAAACCACCCAATGCTCCGCGTTCGCGACCATGGTCTCGCATTTATGTAGTGAAAAATAAATCCTCCCCCAACTCACATCCCCTTCGCGATCGCGAGAATGGCTTCGCAATCGCGAAGCACAACGCACTAGAACACCAGCTGCGGCAAAAAACCAGATTTTCTAAGTCCAATTCACCTCGTAGCCTATCTGAAACTCACACGATCCCTCGGGGCTCCAAACCAAACATGCACACATGTCCTAAAACATCATACGAACTCGGTCGCATTATCAAAATACCAAAATAACACATAGAACTATAAAGCGGACACCAAATCAAAGGAAATTTGCAAGAAGTCTTTAAAACTTGTATTTTCACAACCGAACGTCTGAATCACGTCAAATCAACTCTATTTCTCACCAAATTTGACAAACAAGTCATATATATTATAGTGTACCTGTACCGAGCTCCGGAACCAAAATACAAACCCGGTATCAATAAACCCAAACATCAATCGATTCTTAAATATCATAAATCTTTCAAACTTTCAATTTTCAACAAAAATCAATAACTATTGCTAGGGACCTCTGAATTCGATTCCGGGCAAATGCCCAGGTCCCAAATTATGATACGAACCCATCGGAACAGTCAAAACACGGATTCGGTTGAGTTTGCTCAAAACTTTGATCGAAATCAACTTAAATGAATTGCTAAGGGAAACATTGTTATTTTTATTAGTTTTTAACATATAAGCCTTCCGGAAGAACGCCCGGACTGCGCACACAAATCGAGAAAGGCTAAAATGCGGTTTTTGAGACCTCGAAACACAGAATTAGGTTCTAAAGTATGAGATGACCTATCGAGTCATCACACAAAGGTTTGACATCCCTTTGCCTCAAAGCTCAAAGTGCTCCCGTGAATAGGAATCCCTACTGTGATCCATGGCGGTGGTGTCCCAGGAGCTTCTAGAATCTCTGCTAACCAAGGTCAGGCCTCATCTCCCATTGCATACTTCTCTAAATATTATGTCGGATCAAGATCTTCGAAACCCAAGTACGCGTTGAGAGTAGCTTGAGATTTAAGGTTACACAATTTGGTTACCTTTGTCCCCTTCTTGATATGCGCCCTATTGGCGTAGAATTCCCGGACAAGATGTTCCTTGGCATCCACCACACTCTGAGTGAACCACATCCATCCCTTGTATTCCTTGAACTGTCTAAGCACTGACGGGCTATATGTCTCCAAATCCTTCAACTGAAACTATCGCTGAAGAGTAAGCGACCACACTGGAAAATGTATTTGTCATGAAGATATTTTATCTTTTCTTTGTATAAGGACGAACTTGCATAAGCATGATACCGGAACTCATTCAATTCATTCAAATGTGCAACCCTCAAGTTAGCGGCTACATCCCAATTAAGATTCAACGTCTTTAGAACCCACATGGCTTTTTGCTCAAGTTCCACCAGAAGATGACAAGCTTTGCCGAACACCAACCGGTATGGAAACATTCCAATAGGTGTTTTGTAAGCCATCTGATATGCCCATAATGCATCATCAAGCTTCCTGGACCAATCTGCCCCGTTAGCATTCACTGTTTTGGACAAAATACTCTTTATCTCCCGGTTGAAGACTTCCGCTTGACCGCTAGCTTGTGGATGATAGGGAATTGTGACTTTATGAGTAACATCATACTTGCTAAGTAAAGTGTCGAAAGCCTTGTTGCAAAAATGCGACCCCCATAACTTATGATGGCCTGCGAAGTACCAAACCTTGTGAAAATATTCTTCTTCAAGAACGCCACCACACTTCTTGCCTAATTGTTGGGTAGAGCAATGGCCTCAGCCCATTTAGACACATAATCAACTGTGACCAAGATGGAGGTGTTTGCACAAGAACTCACAAAAGGACCCATGAAGTCAATACCCCACACATCAAAGATATCAATCTCCAAAATGGTTATGAGAGGCATTTCATTTTGCTTCGAAATTCCACCATCCTGTTGGCATTCATCACAGCTTTTCACTACATCACTTGCATCCTTGTAAAGAGTGGGCAAATAGAAACCGCAACTTAGCACTTTGGACGCCGTTCTTGCTCCACCATGGTGACCACCATATGGTGAAGAATGACAAGCACCAAGAATTTCACCTTGTTCTTCTTTAGGTATACATCTTATAATCACCCCGTGTAAATCCGAAATAGGTATGGTTCATCCTAATAATAATCTTGACAATCCCGTTTGAGCTTCTTCCTTTGGTTTGAAGAGAATTCATCCCGGATGATATCACACACAAGGAAATTTTCTAGATCCGCAAACCATGGCACCTCCTTCATTGAAATAGCCAACAGTTTCTCATCGGGAAAGGAGTCATTGATTTCAAGGCCATGATGTGGCCTCCCCTCCTCCTCCAAACGAGACAAGTGGTCCTCCACTTGATTTTCACTCCCTTTTCTATCTTGGATGTCAATATCAAACTCTTGCAATAAAAGCACCCATCTAATCAACCGAGCTTTGGAATCTTTCTTGCTGATAAGATAACAAAGTGCCGCATGATTCGTTTGGACAATAACTTTCACACCTATCAATTACTGGTGGGACTTCTCAATTGCAAATACAATGGCAAGGAGCTCTTTCTCCGTAACGGTATAGTTGACTTTGGCACTTTTCATGGTCTTACTAGCATAGTAGACAAGATAAAAAATCCTGTTGATGCGTTGCCCCAAAATAGCCCCAACCGCTACGTCACTAGCATCACACATGAGTTCAAAGGTGACACTCCAATTTGGAGCGGTGATGATGGGAGTGGTTGTCAACTTGAACTTTAACAATTCAAAGGCTCACATGCAATCATCATTGAAGTTAAACTTAGCATCTTTACGAAGAATCTTGCACAACGAGTTCACCACCTTAGAGAAATCTTTGATGAAACGCTGGTAAAACCCTGCGTGGCCTAAGAAACTTTGCACACCTTTCACCGAAGTTGGAGGTGAAAGTTTAGAAATCACTTCAATATTTGCCTTGTAAACTTCAATTCCATTCTTTGAGATCTTGTGTCCAAGGACAATTCCTTCCTCGACCATGAAATGACACTTCTCCCAATTGAGCACCAAATTCGTTTCTTCATATCTTGCCAAAACTTTATCTAAATTTGCAAGACAATCATCAAAGGAATCCCTAACTACCGAGAAGTCATCCATGAAATCTTCAAATTAGTCCTCCACCATGTCCATGAAGATAGCCATCATACACCTTTGAAAAGTCGTCAGTGCATTACACAAACCAAATGGCATCCGCTTGAAGGTGAAAGTACCATAGGGACATGTAAAGGTTGTTTTCTCTTGATCCTCTGGAGCAATAAGGATTTGGTTATAGCCCGAATACCCATAAAGAAAGTAAGGGAAAGCACGACCAGCCAACCTATCAAGCATTTGGTCTAGGAAGGGAAGTTGAAAATGATCATTCCCAGTGACTTTGTTGAGCTAACAATAGTCCATACACACTCTCCAATCAGTCACTGTTCTTGTAGGAATCAACTCATTCTTGTCATTGGTAACCACTGTCATGCCCCTTTTTTTGGGACACATTGAACCGGAGAAGTCCACGAACTATCAGAATTGGGGTAGACAACCCCGACATTCAACCACTTGATAATAACCCTTTTGACAACTTCTTGCATAGGCTCATTGAGTCTCCTTTGATATTAAATAGATGGTTTGGCACCTTCCTCCAAGTTAATATTATGCATGCAAAATGCGGGCTTATCCCCCGAATATCCGCCAATGTCCACCCAACAGCCTTCTTCCTCTTTTGTAGCACCGCCAATGTAGAATCTACCTACACGTTAGTCAAACAAAAGGAAAGAATAACTAGTAAAGTAGAGCAATGTCCAAGAAATTAATACCATAGATTTGGAGGAAATGGCTTCAACTCCAATATAGGAGGTTCTTCAATAGAAGGCTTTGTAGGAGGAGTTTTCCTATTTTCGATATCTAAAGATAGTTTTTGGGGTGCATGATTGTACGATCCCATTCCTTGCAAAGAATTCACACATTCCATGAAGCTATCCATCTCGTCATCATCAAAGTTGAGCAAGACGGACTTTAACATATCACCAACATTGATTGTGGCACTTGTATCATCAACAATAACATCGGTCACCAATTCCATAAAAGAGCACACCTCGTTGCCATTTGGTTGCCACATGGACTTGCACACATGGAATACCACTTTTTTATTACCCACCCGGAAGGTGAGTTCTTCGACTTTCATATCACAAAGAGCCTTCCCCGTAGCAAGGAAAGTTCTTCCAAGAATAATCGGCACCTCATAATCAACTTCACAATCAAGAATTATAAAATCCGCTAGAATAATGAATTTAAAAACACAAACCAAGACATCCTCAATCACTCCCAAAGGTCTCTTCATGGTACGATCGTCCATTTGCAATCTCATATAGGTAGTTATTGGTTTCCCAATTCCCAAGGTCTTGAAAACCGAATAAGGCATCAAATTGATACTTGCCCCACGATTACAAAGAGATTTAGCAAACTCGGCACTTCCAAATGTACAAGGAATTATGAAAGCACCGGTATCTTCCAACTTAGAAGTTATTGAATGCACAATTTCACTCACTTGATGAGTGACTTTGATAGTTTCAAAATTCATTGACCGCTTCTTCATCACGAGATCTTTCATAAACTTGGCATAACCGGGTATTTGTTCCAAAGCTTCAACTAATGGCACAATGATTAAGAGACTCTTCATAATTTGAATGAACTTTTTGAATTGATTCTCGCCATTTTGTTTGGCAAGTCTTTGAGAATATAAAGGTGGAGGCTTAGGCAATGATGCCTTAGCCTTTTGCACTACTGGTTCTGGTATGTCAATAATGTGATCCCTAGACGGGTTCATATCTTCTTGATTCTCTTCAACATTATCATCAATTGCTCATCATCCACATGATGAATTTGACTTGAGGTGGGTGCATTCTCACCTCTTCCACTTCTTGTAGTAACAGTCATGGCATACCACGTGTTTTTCCCACCTTTTGGGTTCACCATCGTGTCACTTGGTAGTACCCCCTTAGGACGAGAATTTAGAGTTTGAGAGAATTGCCCCATTTGAACTTCTACGTTGCGGATCGATGTGTTGTGTGAGGCAAGTTGGGCATCCGAATTGGAATTCTTTTCCATCATTTGCTTGAACATGTTCACAATATTCCCCATCTCATTGGTTGAAGAACTAAGATCATAAGAGGGATAAGGAGGCGAGTTGTTCGGTTGTTGATACATCGGGGGCTTTTGATAACCTTACCCCCGATTGCCTTGATTATTGGTCCATCTGCCTTGATTGTTACCCCCCCCTCAAAATTTCCTTGATTGTTGTTATGCCAATTTCCTTGATTGTTTCCACCATTCCAATTTCACTGGTTGTTAGAATTCCAATTGCCTTGATTGTTTTTAGTTCGCCATTGTTGTTGGTTTGAGCCTTGGAAATTGTTTCGTTGCCCTTTAAAGTTGTTCACATATTGCACCTCCTCTTCTTGGTCATTATAAGAGTCATCTTGATCAAAACTACTATCCTCTTGCACAAAATTATCCACTCGATGTTGCACTTGTGGACCCTTTGTTCTTCTTTTGTTCATCATCATGTTCACTCCCTCCATGTCATTGACTTGCTTAAGATGTTACACTTGTTGAAGTTAAGCCTTTGCTAGTTGATTCATGGTGGTAGTCAATTCGGCAATGGCTTTTCCATGGTCATGCAACTCTTTGTGAAGGTGGATCACGTTGGGATCACCTTGTGGAACATTAGCTCAGGATTTCCATGCTAATGATGTTTCCGCCATTTCATCTAAAATCTCAAACGCCTATGCATAAGGCGTAGTCATGAAGTTCCCACCGGCGAGTTGATTCACTACACATTAGTTGGTTGTGTTGATCCCGCGATAGAAAGTTTGTTGAATTATGTTCTCCGTGATATCCTTGTTGGGACATTCCTTAACCATTGTTCGATAGTGTTCCCATATCTCGTGTAGTGGTTCATTTGACTCTTGCTTCAATGCCAAAATCTCATCCCGAAGTGTAGCCATGTGCCTTGGAAAGAAGAACTTAGAAATAAAAGTTTCCGCCAACTCATCCCAAGTGTGAATGGAATGGTTCGGCAAACGTTCCAACCAATCTAAAGCTTTCCCCTATAGAGAGAAGGGAAAAGCCTTAGCCTCAATGCATCCTCGGAGACATCTGTTTGTTTGCTCCCCCAACAAGTGTCCACAAACCTCTTCAAATGTTTGTATGCATTTTTACTTGGAGCACCGGTGAAGAAACCTCGTTGCTCTAGAAAAGTGAGCATGACGTTGGTGATTTGAAAGTTGCCCACCTTAATATGGCGAGGGACTATTGCACTTGCATATCCTTCATTGGGTAACACCCGTTGTGGAGTCGCTCGTGGTGGAGGTGGGGATGGAACGGGCACATTGTCATGAGGCACTCGGCCTCTTCTATTGGCTTGAGGTTCAAGAGGAACCTCATCCACTTGGTCATCCTCAACGTACACATCACCCAAAGCAATATTTTCGAGCTCATTGTTCGCCATAGTTGTACCTCCGATTTCTCAAACACGTTAGTAATACAGAAGGAAAATAAGATACTCCAAAAACACACCCAAATATATAGCTAACACCGTTTTTTAAGTCCCCGTCAACAGAGCAAAAAATTGATCACGTCCAAATGCACACCTCAAAAGAGATATGAAACAGTCATTTGCAATTATAGAAAACCAACTAAGAGTCAGGGTTGAATCCATAGGGAGCTAATATGGGAGTTACTAATATATATTTCAATGTGCATGATTGAATTATCGAGATTGCACTTTCACAAAAATATTGGTTTTGTATTTCTAATTTTTATTCTATTGATTACAAAACAAAGAAAGAAGACTAGAGATAATTATTTTTGGGTTTTTCCAAATTAATAAAAAACCTAGGGTTGTGACCATTAAATAGGTGTTTTCCTAATGGGATAGAGACTTTAATGCTTGTTCTGTTGACTGGGGTGTATTATAGCTATCAGCTCTAAATTGCACACTCAATACCTCTCGGTCAAAGAGTGGTTTTGCCCAATTTTGCTTTCTCAAGACCAAATGGGTATCACAAAACAGTTGATAAAAATTCAAGTTAGGTTATTACTATCCTTAGGTTGAACCCTTTAATTGGATATCAATTTCTCAATTGACCCAATTCCTTGTTAACCAAGTTATCCTAGACTAGGTCTCTCTATCTCAAGAAGAGACTAAGTCAAATAGGCATGAACTAATATTTACAACCATTAATTCCTCAAATTAAAGCATGAACTAAGCTAAATAATAAATACTCAATCCCAAACAAGTACTAAATTAAATATCCATAAGGTTTACACACTAGGGTTGGGTCACAACCCTAGTAAAAATCTAGCTACTCATACTTGGGTTTGAAGAAAATGAAGAAGAAAGACTAATTAAACTCATAATGAAATCTTAAAATGATTAAATTTATTGTAAAATACACCAAAGCAAAGTAAACTTCCAAAAATGGCAAAGAAAAATGGCTACAGTAATTGTTGATGTTCAAACTTGACCAAATTTTGTAAAACTCGTCTATTTATACAAGGCTAAAAATCTCGGACAAAAATACCCCTCGAGAGGTTCTGCAGCCATAGAATTCCATGTACGGTCCGCAGATTTCATCATCGGACAGGAACAGGAGTTTTGCGCCCGCACAATGCTGGACTGCAGCCGCGAAGCAGCTTTTCTGCGGTCCGCAGATTTAGAACTACGATTTGTAATGTTAGGGTTGTGGCCACAACGCTATATTTTGCGGCCGCACAAATATTGTGCGGTTCACAATTCACTGAGGCTCTGGACTTTGAAATTTGCATACTCTCGGATCTTGAATCCAGCCCAGCTTTTGTGACTGCACAATTCATGTGCGGTCCGCAATTTGCACAATTATCTGCAGATTGTTCCTCTTTAGTTGCAGTCGCAGATGGAATTTTGCGGTCCGTAATTTCTTCTACAGACCACACATTTTATGCTTATGTGCCCTTTTTTGCCTTGTGCTTAGACTGCTCCTTTTTGAATCGAACGTCATCTCGGGAGCCCAACTTCCAGCATTCCTGCAATTTTGTATAATTTGATTAGTTCTGTGAGCACAATTCAATACTTTTAGACTAAAAAAATAGTTAACAGGCGCTAATAAGTAGTCAAAATCCCCACTTATCAGTGGTGTTAACACGAGGTTGGAGGTTTGAAGGCAGGCCCTGAAGTCTAAAGATTTCAACTTGAGCAAGATCAAAACTGAATACTTATAGTGAAAGTTTAGTGGTGTGACTTAGGAAGTGAATGGGACGTGCGGCTTGATCGATAAGTCATCCCTAGGAGAGAAAGTTATAAGTACCTTGGGTCAGTTATACAAGAAAATGGGAAGATTGACGACGATATCACACATTATATTAGGGTGAGTGGATGAAATGGAGGCTCGCCTTCGGTGTTTTATGTTATAAGAATATGCCACCAAAACTTAAAAGAAAGTTCTATAGAGCGGTGATCAAACTGACCATATTGTATGGGGCTGAGTTTTGGCCAGTCAAGAACTTTCATGTACAGAAGATGAAGGTAATAGAAATAAGGGATGAAGGTATTTGGGACAAGGTGGGTGTGGCTCCTATGGAGGACAATATGTGTGAAGCGAGACTTAGATGGCTTGAACATATGAAGAGGAGATGCACAGATGCCCCAGAAAGAAGGTGTGAGTGGTTGGTCTTGAGGATATGAACCAGGCAGACCGAATAATATTGGGGAGAGGTGATTAGGCAAGACATAGAGATAATCCAGCTTACTGAGGATATGAACTTTAATAGGAAGGTGTGGAGGTCGAGAGTTAGGGTAGAAGGTTAGGTAGCTGAGATTTTTCTTATTCATACTAGTAGTATTTGTGTACTACTTAGTGTTAGTCTTGTATTTTCTTATTCTTTATGTCCATTATTACTTGTTGCTTCTTTCGCTTTGATTTTCTGGTTGGTTTGCTGGTGTTGGTACTTGTTGTTTATCCTTCCCTTTTCTCTTTCCTAAGTCGAAGGTCTATCCAGAATAGCCTATCTACCTTCTCAAGGTATGGGGAAAGTATGCGTACACACTACCCTCCCCATACCCTATTTATGGGATTATATTGAGTTTGTTTTGTTGTTATTATTATTGTTGTATAGAGATGTCACAATTATCACGGCCATGCCCAACTGCTCAAGGTATTATCCTGGATCAAAGGATCGGGCTAAAGCAGATAATATCTTGACAGTAGAGCTTTATGGCAAAGTCACTCCAAATGTAATCTTGAGAATGATGGGACAGACCTCGGTGTTCAATTGAGTTAAGGCAGATCTTACATATTTGAGAAGGTGTGGTGGGGCAAAATATAACGAGGACGCAGTTCCTAAGGGAGTGGTGTGTGTAACACCCCAATAAAAATCCTGCATCGACAAACACAAGAGAGAAGCTAAGTAGATAATAAGAAAACAAACCTTAGCCAATATAAGTGACGCATTCTAAGTCATGCCGGCCTGGATTCAAAGTGGACAATACAACTATACAACTAGTGAGTTGAGTTGTTACACTAATGATATACGTAAACCAATGAAATAAGCAAGGATGAAGATGGTGTCAAATGACATATACAAAATAGTAGGTCAGTGTAGTCAGTACGTAAGATGGTGTCACTTATAGTGGGAAGGTGCGTATTCATTTTTAATCAGGGCAATAGTAGACTGCTACATACAAGGGGTTAAATGCACTTAAATGTTTGACATTGATTGAGTTTAATGCTAGAACTGAGAATTGATACATGACGACATATTATGGGAGCTATTTTTTGGTATTGTATTTCAGAAATGAGAAAGAGCAACCAACATATATTGTGTATGTGCGAATGAAGAGGTATACTTATATAACATTAATATGGAAATGGTATTGAGCATCGGCGTAACTGGTAAAGGTGTTTAGCCATATAACTAGGAGGTCACGAGTTCGAGCCGTGAAAACAGGTTCTTGCAGAAATGCAGGGTAAGACTGTGTACAATAGACCCTTGTCGTCCGACCCTTCTCTGGACCCCGCGTATAGCAAAAGCTTAGTGCACCAGACTGCCTTTTAAAAAAATAAAAGTGATATTATAGTATATAAAATAACATGATGGAGTCCAAGCTCCAAACTTTACAAACAGTAAGAAAAGAAAGAGCAAGTAGTCGAAATAAATAGATAAACACCTCATACACTTACAAAGTTACAATAATGATAGTTTCAGTTGAGATTATTATAGCATATAATAGTACATTATTCAGCAAAATGATAGGAGTAATGCACACAGTGTATGTAATAAAAGTGTCATATTTATTGTAGCAGAATGTGGTACTCGTACTTACCCTTCCTACTGGCATCTACCACTTCCATTTCCTTTTCTAACAACACCACCAGCTCCTGCTTTGCCCTTGTTAGCCAAGAAGCTACCGTCAGCGTTTAACTTCCATGTATCTCTTTCAGATGTATCCCACATAACCATGTTAGGTACACTTGAAAGAGAAACACTTGATCTAACCAGTGTTTAACCACATAACCGAATTGTATATTTTGCAAGTGTTGATTATGAAAGACGATAAATAGTAACTTAGTGGTAATGGACAATTGACATAGTATCATTAATAATTTTGAATGGGTATTACAATTTAAGAATGAAGTTGAACGGATTAGCATGTGATTCTATTCGGCGATTTGAGTTGTTGGAGGGTTGTAGCCAACTTATGAGCCATAAATGGATATTGATCAATATTTTAAGTCATATTTTGAGGTAATTGGGATATCTAATTGTAGATATCGACTTGTTGGTGATACTTTTGCATTTGAATCAACATTGGAATGATGGAAGAAGATTGAAAGCTTGTGAATGTTAATAAAGTGAAAGCGAGGTAAGTTGATTAAAACTTGCTCTTCTTGAGGGACTTTATCTAAAAACATGTTTCGAGTTAATACTTAAGTTGTTTGCAAATGTGCTTTCGTTCTTGTAGGGATAAACAAGTACGGATGTCTCCATGTACAAAAATATTATGTTGCATATGTAGTGTCATGTTGTTTTATAAAATTTTATTTAAATCTTGATGGCAAAATGACACTCAAGGTAAATGTTATAAGTTTTTATCAATACTTTTGTATTGACAAGAGTATACATATTTGAGTGCTAAAGATAAGTTTTCATGGAAAGTATTCCTTTTGGAAATTGATGAGTAGAATAGCACTTGTGGTATCTTTTAAAGATTGATGTTTAATTGCTCAAGGCTTTAACATGTAAAAGGTTGTTTATTTAATTTTTGTTCAAATGGTTTAGATTTTTTTTTATTGATGTCATGATTTGATAAATATAGATCTTTTGAGGCTACTATGCTACGAATCTATTTTTGAAGTATCAAATATTTTGGGAGTTACTTATGTTCAACGAGATTGACTTTGGATATATTGTATTCGTCGTCAAATATTGGTGCATTATTTTTATAAATTTTTTCCCAAGAACTTTAGTTAGATAGAGTCTATGACACTTATTGAGTACGGTTGTGGTGTACTCAGTCTTTAGAGCCCCCCTCTAGGGCCCTGCTTAGTTTACATATTTCAGGATGAGGTATGATACGTGACATGCGGTCAAGGCTAGGATGACTCTCTTTCTGAGGTATATGGTGAGGCACCACTCGTATTTCGTGGTAGCTATCATGTTGTTTTCTTAATTTATGCTAGTCGGGTATTAGCCCAAGTGTTTAATTCTATTATTTGGTATAGAGGCTCCATAGATAGTTGTGAAAGGTTGTAGTAATGGGGTTTTACATGACATACATGAAAATATATTTATTTTACTTAGTCTTATTGTTATTATCATGAAAGGCGCCATGGGTGATTTTGAATTGGAAAATATTTTATCATTTAACTTGAAAATGTATATGATTTTCAAGGAGCTTCCGCACTGAAAATGGTTTTCATGCATATGATTTGGGTGTATCACATGGTTTGGTTCGCTCGGGTCGGGTAGTCTGCCGGGTGTCAGTCACATGGTTCTGAGTCGTGACATATATATAGCTTATTAGCCGCTTATCAATATGTTAATAGAAAATTGGGAGGTCTAGTTCGAGGATGGAATAAATGTATGTTGGAGAAGGTACGGTGACATACACTTAGTGGTAGGGGTGTCAATGGATATTTAAAAACCGACTAAATCGACCGAACTGTACCGTATTGAACAGATATTTAGATTTCTTTTAATAAAATCGTAGGCTTTTATATAAATCTATAACCGTACCGATAAATAAGGTAGGTTTTTTATTTTATGAAAATAAACCAAAAAAATACCGAATCATACCGAACAAATTTATATGTGAAAAATATATTCATATATTAAGTTTAAAAATTAATAAAGAATTAATTTTTTTCTTGAGTCTTGGAATTATGAAAACAGTTACAAGCCGTGGAAGTAATTAAACATAAAATCTTAATTCCCAAACCTATTTTGCTACTGCTATTGAAACTAAATTATTTTCAGTATATTCACCAGCAAGACACAAGGCATTGTAGAGATTATGAGTAGCAAACTACAATGTATTAAATATGTTTCCTTTCGTATGATTTAGATTTATCTTTTTGAATATTTAATCTTCTATAGATTTTATTTTTGAGTCCTGATAAGTGGGGATTTTGACTACTTATTAGCGACTTTTAGCTTTTATTTTAGTCTAAAAGCAGTGAATTGTGTTCCAAAAACTAATAAAATGTGCAAAATTGCAGGAATGCTGGATGTTGGACTCCCGAGATGAAATCCGACTCAAAAAGGAGTAGTTTAAACACAAGGCAATAAAAGGTACAGAATCTTACAATGTGTAGTCCGCAGAATTCCATCTGCGGCTGCAATCAAGGAAGAAACACTCAGCAGACTTTTGTGAAAATTACGGACCGCACATGAATTGTGCGGTCACAAAAGCAGGCTAGGATCCAAGATCAGAGAGATGACAAAAAACCAAATCCTTAGTTTCCTCGAATTTCCGTCCGCACAAGACTTGTGCGGCCGCAGAAGATTATCTTGCGCAACCACAATCATAATATTGCAGACCGCAAAAGAGTGACTTGTGGCCGCAGTGCTAAATCTGCAGACCGCAGAAATATTGCTTCCTTGAAGATGAAAACATCTGCGGACCGCACATGGAATTGTGCGGCCGCAGAACCTCCTGAGGGGCATTTTAGTCTGAGATTTTCAGACATGTATAAATAGAAGAGTTTCACAAAATTAAGTTATGTTTTTGACATCAGCAAGTACTATAGCCGTTTTTCTTTGTCTCTTTCGGAAGTTTACTATATTTTGGTGTATTTTACAATATATTTCATTATGAGTTCAATTAGTCTTTCTTCTTCTTTTTCTTCAAACCCAAGCATGAGTAGCTAGATTTTTACTAGGGTTGTGACCCAACCCTAGTGTATAAACCTTATGGGTATCTAATCTAATACTTGTTTATGATTGGGTGTTTATTATTTAGCCTAGTTCATGCTTTGATTTGTATAATTAATGGATGCAAACATTAGTTCATGCCTATTTGACTTATTCTCTACTTGAGAAAGAGAGACTTAGTCTAGGAAAACTTGGCTAATAAGGAATTGGGTGAATTCAGAGATTGGTATCCAGTTAAAGGGTTCAACCTAGAGATAATAATAACCTAACTTGAACTTTTATTAACTGTTTTGTGATACCCATTTGGTCTTGATAAAGCCAAATTGGGCAAAATCACTATCTGATCAAGAGGTATTGAGTGGCTAATTGAGAGTTGATAGCTATAATACACCCTGATCAACAAAACAAGCATTAAGGTTTTTATCCCACTGGAAAACACATAGGTAATTGTCACAACCCTAGGCTTTTTACCAATTTGAAAAACATCAAAAATAACCATCTTAGTCTTATTTCTTTATTCTGCAAACTTTAGTGTAAAATTAGAAATAGAAACAAAACCTTTTTTGTGGAAGTGAAATTAAGATAATTCAATTTCACGTATTAGAATATATACCTCTAACTCACATCTAGCTCCTTGTGGATTCAACCCGACTCTTCATTGGATTACGATAATTGCAATCGACCGTTTCATACCTTGTTTAGAGGTATGCATTTGGACGCGACCAATTTTTAGCGTCGTTGTCGGGGAGTTAAAACGGTGTTAGCTATATATTTGGGTGTGTTTTTGAAATATCTTCTTTTCCTTCAGTGTTACTAATGTGTTTGAGAAATCGTAGGTACAACCATGGTAAACAACTCGAAAATATTGCTTTGGGGGATGTTGACATTGAGGATGATCGAGTGGATGAGGTTCCTCTTGAACCTCAAGCCAATAGAAGAGGCCGAGTGCCTCATGACAATGTGCTCGTTCCACCCCCACCTCCACCACGAGCGGCTCCACACCGGGTGTTGCCTAATAAAGGATATGTAAGTGCAATTGTCCCTCCCCGTATTAGGGCGGGCAACTTTCAAATAACCAATGTGATGCTCACTTTGCTAGAGCAACAAGGCTTCTTCACCGGTCCCCTAGGTCAAAATGCATACAAACATTTGAAGGAGCGTGCGGACATGTGTTGGGGGAGTAAACAAACAAATGTCTCTGAAGATGCTTTAAGGCTAAGGCTTTTACCCTTCTCTCTACGGGGGAAAGCTTTAGATTGGTTGGAACGTTTATCGAACCATTCCATTCACACTTGGGATAAATTAGCGAAAAATTTCATTTCTAAGTACTTCTCTCCGGGGCACATGGCTACACTGAGGGATGAGATTCTAGCATTCAAGCAAGAGCCCAATGAACCACTAGACGAGATATAGGAGAGATATAGAACAATGGTTAAAGAATATCCCAATAGTGAAATGACGGAGAACATGATTCAACAAACTTTTTATCATGGGATCAACACGACCAACCAATGTGTAGTGAATCAACTTGCTAGTGGGAACTTCATGACTATGCCTTATGCGGAGGCGTGTTATATTTTAGATGAAATGGCAGACACATCATCGGTATGGCAATCCCGGGCTAATGTTCCACAAGGTGATCCCAACGTGATTCACCTACACACAGATTTTCATGACCATGGACAAGCCATAACCGAATTGACTACCACCATGAATAAAGTAGCAAAGGCTCAACTTCAACAAGTGCAAAATCCTAGGCAAGTCAATGCCATAGAGGGAGTAAACATGATGGTGAACAAATGGAAAACCAAGGGTACATAAGTGCAATAACGAGTGGACAATTTTGTGCAAGAAGATAGTAGGTTTAATCAAGATGATTCTTACAATGACCAAGAAGAGGAGGTTCAATATATGAACAACTTTCAAGGGCAACGAAATAATTTCCAAGGCCCAAATCAACAACAATGGCGACCTCAAAACAATCAACGCAATTGGAATTATAACAACCAAGGTAATTGGAGTGGTGGAAACAATCAAGGGAATTGGCATAACAACAACAATAAAGAAAATTGTAATGTAAATAATCAAGGTAATTGGGGAGGTAACAATCAAGGTGGATGGAACAATAATCAAGGCAACCGGGGGTTAGGTTTTCAATGGCCCCCGATGTATCAACAACTGAGCAAAATGCCTCCTTATCCTTTCCATAGTTCTAGTTCTTCAAACAATGAAATAGGGCATATTGAGAACATGTTCAAGTATGTGATGGAAAAGAATACCAATTTTGATACCCAACTTGCCTCACACAACACATCAATCTGCAACTTAGAAGTTCAAATAGGACAAATCTCTCAAGCTCTAAATTCTCATCCTAAGGGGTCACTACCAAGTGAGACGGTGGTGAACCCAAAGGGTGGGAACAATACGAGGCATGCCGTGGCCATTACTACAAGAAGTGGAAGAGGTGGGAATGCACCCACCTCAAGACAAAGGCAACTTGTAGATGATGAGCAAGTGGTACAAAAAGAAGAGGTCATGAGCAATGTGATGCACTCAAATGGTGAAGTTTGCATTGATTTTGATGACAATGTGAAAGAGACTCAAGAGGAGGTGAACCCGTCTAGGGATCATATTATTGACATACCGGAGCCGGTAGTGCAAAAGGCTAAGGCACCATTACCTAAGCCTCCGCCTCCTTACCCTCAAAGGATTGCCAAGAAAAATGGCGAGAATCAATTCAAAAAGTTCATTCGTATGATGAAGAGTCTCTCAATCAATATGCCATTAGTGGAAGCTTTGTAACAAATGACCGATTATGCAAAGTTTAGGAAGGATTTGGTAACAAAGAAGCGGTCGATGAATTTTGAAACTATCAAAGTCACTTATCAAGTGAGTGTAATTGTGCATTCAATGGCTCCAAAATTGGAAGATCCTGACTTTTTCACAATTTCTTGTACAATTGGAAATGCTGAGTTTGTGATCTTGGTACAAGTATCAATTTGATGCTATATTCGGTTTTCAAAACCTTGGGAATTGGGCAACCAAGACCCACCTCTATAAGATTGCAAATGGCCGATCGTACAATGAAAAGACTGTTGGGAGTGATTGAAGATGTATTGGTTCATGTTGATAAATTCATTCTTCCAGTGGATTTTGACATTCTTGATTGTGAAATGGATTATGAGGTGTCAATTATTCTTGGAAGACCTTTCCTTGCTATGGAAAAGGCTCTTTGTGATGTGGAAGCCTGAGAACTCACTTTCCGAGTGGGTGATGAAAAAGTGGTATTCCACGTGTGCAAATCCATGTGGAAACCAAATAGCAACGAAGTGTGTTCTTTTGTGGACTTGGTGACCGACGTGATTGTTGATGATACAAGTGCCACGTTCAATATGGGTGATATTTTGGAGGCTGTCTTGCTCAACTTTGATGATGATGAGATAGATGGCTTCATGGAATGTGCGAACTCTTTGCATCGAATTGGTCCTTACAACTATGCACCCCGAAAACTCTCCTTGGATCTTGAAAATAGGAAAACTACTCCTACAAAGCCTTCAATTGAAGAGCCTCCGACCTTGGAGTTGAAGCCATTGCCTCCACATCTTCGGTATGAATTTATTGGACCTTGTTCTACTTTACCGGTTATTGTTTCCTCTTGTTTGACTAACGTGCAGGTTGACTCTACATTGTCGGTGCTATATAAGAGGAAGAAGGCTATTGGATGGACATTGGTAGATATTCAAGGAATAAGCCCCGAATTTTGCATGCACAAGATCAACTTGGAGGAAGACGCCAAACCATCTATTGAACATCAAAGGAGACTCAATAAGGCTACGCAAGAAGTGGTCAAAATGGAGATTATCAAGTGCTTGGATGCCGGGGTTATCTACCCCATTTACGATAGTTCATGAACTTCTCCGGTGCAATGTGTCCCAAAGAAGGTGGCATGACGGTGGTCACCAATGACAAGAATGAGTTGATTCCTACAAGAATGGTGACCGGTTGGAGAGTGTGCATGGACTATCGCAAGCTCAACAAACTCACAAGGAAGGATCATTTCCCATTTCCATTCCTTGACCAAATGCTTGATAGGTTGGCATGTCGTGCTTTCTATTGCTTTCTAGATGTATAGTCGGGCTATAGCCAAATCTTTATTGCTCCGTAGGATCACGAGAAAATACCTTTACATGTCCCTATGGTACTTTTGCCTACAAGCGGATGCCATTTGGTTTGTGTAATGCACTAGCGAACTTTTATAGGTGTATGATGGCTATCTTCACGGACATGGTGAAGGACTACCTTAAAGTTTTCATGGATGACTTCTCGATGGTTGGGGATTCCTTTGATGATTGCTTGGAAAATTTGGATAAAGTATTGGCAAGATATGAAGAAACGAATTTGGTACTAAATTGGGAGAAGTGTCATTTCATGATCGAGGAAGGCATTGTTCTTGGCCACAAGATCTCAAATAATGGCATTGAAGTCGACAAGGCAAAGATTAAGGTGATTTCTAAACTTACACCTCCAACTTTGGTGAAAGGCGTGCGGAGTTTCTTAGGCCACGCGGGGTTTTACCAATTCTTCATCAAGGATTTCTCTAAAGTGGAGAACCCATTGTGCAATCTCTTAGAGAAAGATGCTAAGTTTCACTTCAATGATGATTTCATGAGAGCCTTTGAATTGTTTAAGTTCAAATTGATAACCACTCCCATTATCACCACTCCTAATTGGAGTATTCCTTTTGAGCTCATGTGCGATGTTAGCGATATAGCAGTTGGAGTTGTTTTGAGGTAGCGCATCAACAAGATTTTACATCCAGTCTACTATGCTAGTAAGACCGTGAATGGTGCCCAAATCAACTATACCATTATGGAGAAAGAGCTCCTTGTCATTGTGTTTGTAATTGTGAAGTTTCGCCCATACTTGATAGGTGCAAAAGTTATTGTCCACACAGATCATGCGGCACTTCGCTATCTTATGAGCAAGAAAGATTCCAAAACTCAGTTGATGTGATGGGTGCATTTGTTGCAAGAGTTTGATATTGACGTCCAAGATCGAAAAGGGAGTGAAAGTCAAGTGGCGGACCACTTGACTAATTTGGAGGAGGAGGTGAGGCCGTATGATGGCCTTAAAATCAATGACTCCTTCATCGATGAGCAACTCTTGGCTATTTCAATGAAGGAGGTGCCATGGTTTGCAGATCTAACAATTTTTTTTGTGTGTGGAATCATCTTGGATGTGTTCTCTTCAAACCAAAGGAAGAAGTTCAAACGGGATTGTCAAGATGATTATTGGGATGAACCATACCTTTTCCGGATTTACACAGATGTGGTGATTAGAAGATGTGTACCGGAAGAAGAACAAGGTAAAATTCTTGGGGCTTGTCATTCTTTTCCATATGGTGGTCACCATGGTGGAGCAAGAACGACGGCCAAAGTGCTAAGTTGTGATTTCCATTGGCCCACTCTTTACAAAGATGCAAGTGAGTTGGTGAAAAGATGCGATGAATGTCAACGGGCCGGTGGAATCTCGAAGAAGAATGAAATGCCTCTCACTAACAATTTGGAGATTGATATATTTGATGTGTGGGGTATTGACTTCATGGGTCCTTTTGTGAGTTCTTGTGGAAACACCTACACCTTTGTCGTGGTTGATTATGTGTCTAAATGTGTTGAGGCCATTTCTCTACCCAATAATAAAGTGAGAAGTGTGGTGGCGTTCTTGAAGAAGAATATTTTCACAAGGCTTGGTACTCTGCGGGCTATCATAAGCGATGGGGGGTCGCACTTTTGCAACAAGGCATTTGAAACTTTACTTAGCAAGTATGGTGTTACACATAAAGTTACAACTCCCTAACATCCACAAGCTAGCGGTCAAATGGAAGTCTCCAACCGGGAGATAAAGAATATCTTGTCCAAAACAATGAATGCTAACCGGACGGATTGTCCAAGAAGCTTGATGATGCATTATGGGCTTATCGGTATTCTTTCAAAACTCCTATCGGAATGTCTCCATACCGGTTGGTGTTCGACAAAGCTTGTCATCTTCCAGTGTAACTTGAGCACAAAGCCATATGGGCACTAAAGAAGTTAAATCTTGATTGAGATGTAGCCGCTACCTTGAGGGTTGCACATTTTAATGAATTTGATGAGTTCTTGTACCATGCTTATGCAAGTTCGTCCTTGTACGAATAAAAGATGTAATATCTTCATGATAAATACATTTGGAACAAAGAGTTCAAGGTGGGTGATCTTGTATTGTTGTTCAACTCATGGTTGAGGATGTTTCCCGAAAAGCTAAAATCTAAATTGAGTGGTCCCTTTGAAATTGTGGGTGTGATGCCTTTTGGTGCATTGGACTTGAAGAACGGAAACAATGAGGTATTTCGAGTCAATGGTCACCGGGTGAAGAACTATTTGGGTAAAGTTGGTGATCGCCAAGTTGTGGAGGTGATTCACTTCAAATGATGGTAATGTGCGTCATGTCGCGACGTTAAATAAGGCGCTTCTTGGGAGGTAACCCATGTTTCTTTTTCTTTTCTTTTTTTCTTTTGTAGTTAGGAGTTATTTTTGTGCTAACTTAATATGAAGTGTATTGCAGGGATGAGTGTGCTTTAGAGGAATTGGTGACAGAAATTCGGTTATGTGTTGAAAGAATTGCGGACTGCAATTGCATTGTGCGGACCACAGAATTATGGTTGTTGCAACAGAAGGTGCTCCGCGACCTCACAATTACATTGCGGACCGCACAAATTGAATATGGAAAATGTTAGCTCTCCGAAGTTGGCCTATCAAAAAAATCGCCGATCTGCGGCCGCACCACAAAATATGCGGTCACACACAAATATTTGCGGACCGCAGACCAAATGGTGTCTAAGCTTACGAGGTAATAGAGTGTGGTCCGCAATTAAAATTCTGCGGTCACACTCACTTCTCCTTCCTTTGGGAAAATAGAGAAGTATAAATAGAGAGGCTAGGGCATTGTTCCCCTTTTTCCTCTCTGAGCACAAAAACTTGAACAAATTTGAAATTTCTTCTTAAATCATCTGCCCATGCGCCTAGAAACTATTGATCACTCATTTCTTGCATTCATTCATATCTGGTATGCTTCAATTACTTGGTAGATTTTACAATTTTTAGTTTGATTCATAACTTTTTAATTACTTTTAGTCCATTTGTCTGTTGAATCTAGTTGTACATACTTGTGGGGTTAAATCTGTAGTGGGTAATGTCACGCTCCAAACCTGGGGAGGCGTGGCTGGCACCCGGTGCCGAGCTGGACCGAGCGAACCACTTTGTAACTCATGATCATTCGACCAAAACTAGAACATATATAGGTCGAGTTGGCTGAACTCATTTCTTTTTGAAACTATCATGGGCCAACATGGCCACAACTCATAATGTATAACTATAAGTGGGCAACACTGTATCATTGAACCATTTTTAAAACATGAATACATATGGGCCATCAAGGCCTCTGATATACCTTACAAAATGAACCTTTGTCTACGAAGCCTCTAAGATTATTTGATATCAAATGGGATAGGGTACCGGCCTACCCATAAATCTGTAATAAAATTCTGACACGATGACTTATAGACTCGGCTGCACTCCGAATGAAGTGGAGTCTTACCGATCCTTTGCTGAATGCTAACCTCGTCCACTATGAGGGCTCGTCCAACTGATTATCTATACCTGCAGGCATGAATGCAGCGTCCCTAACAAAAGGACGTCAGTAAGAATAATGTACTGAGTATGTAAGGGAGAACTGAAACATATCCATAAGTCAACATTAATTAAAGACATATAAGAATCAACCTGAATCTCTGAAGTGCCATCGTATATACATACTTATTATACTTATATATATAATGCTTCTCTTTGAGACTATTATCCATATCGTAAGATGCATGACTGCCCAACTTATCAGTGATAACTGCCCGACCGACCGTAGCACGGTGGTAAATGCATGACTGCCCGACCGGCCGTAGCTCATTGGTAAATGTATAACTGCCCAACCGGCCGTAGTTCGGTGGTAAATGCATGACTGCCCAACCGGCCGTAGCTCGGTGGTAAATGAATATGCATGTCTGCCCAACCGGCGGTAAATAATGATACATAACTGCCCAACCGGTGGTAACTGCCCGACCGGCCGTTGCACGGTGGTAAATGCATGAAGATGCATGTACATGTATCACTATATTATAAACATTAACATCTCTATCATAATACCTCAATAGGGACTTAGATACATATTTAGACATGCTTGAATATCACTTTACGGGAATGAATAACATAGACATCCTTAACTGCTAAGAGTAGAACCACTTATGGAATATCATTACGTTTACGTATCGTTACTTGGATCATGCCAAAAGAAAAGGAGTGATAGCCTTAACATACCCGGAGTAGGGAAAAATCCGTATGATATTCTTGGAAGAGGTTGCACCGTACTCCTTTAGAATCACAAAACTATACGTTGTTATGATTTTAATAATTCTCGTTGGATTTTTTGTGTAGGAATTCGAAGGATCACGTTGCTAGTGTAAGGTTTATAATCTGATGGAAGTGTTGTTGAGAATGGAATTTTAAAAGCTTAAGGAATAGCTAACGTTCTCACTCTGAGTGTAATGCCTTGGTATTAGAAATGTTAGAATCTAATTGTAGTATCTTGAGAATGAACTTGTTGAAACTCATCAGAATGCTAACGTCCCCACTTCTCATTATAGTATTGTTTTGTATGGAAATTCCTTGAATTGAAAGGCCTTGTATTTGGCATATTAGGTTGCCACCTAATAAAGAATGAGTAAGAGTCATAGCTTTAGGAAGGGCTTGCTGCCACGTGGGGGTGGGGGTGCGGGGTGGGGGTGGGAAAGTTTAATCTTTATCCACTTATTAGGTAATTAGGTAATGTCCCGTTATCCGGTAATTAACCAATTACCCGCATAATTAAGTATTACCGCGACTTACATAAAATACTACTATTAAAATATTAAAATCTTAATAATTTATGGTACCATATAAAATCAATACATACATTTTTATTTTATTGAAACATCCATGTAAAAATGCATATATTTTCTCAACTTCTAATTTTTCTAATCTCATTTAAAGAGTACAATTTCTCGTACGCTTAATTCTTAAAATGGTAAAAAGATAACCTTCTTTTCTTGTGAGAAAATAATTTCTATCTTTAAAATAAAGAAAATCTCATAAACTTTCTTATATTATTTGTATAATTTACCATATTCGAAAATAGTAATAATGGTAACTATCCAAAATTATACTTATAAAATTTTTACTAAAATACTCCACTTAAAAGAAAATACCACATTAACATAATATCTAACGGTATCAATGTTGTTAAACTTATGGAGTCTTACGGTCACAAATCCTCTGTAGAAAAGTATGGGATATAACATCCTTCCCCCTTTAGAACATTCGTCCTCGGATGTTAACTCTTAGGGATTTACAAAATTTTCACTAGGGTCTCCTCTCTAACTAAACTAAAACCCCACTTCTATCTGAAGTATCGACTATTCACAATCTTTTGTACTTTAATCTCTCGTATCTTCTTCACCTTTACCTTACTTACCTTTCAATCTCGCATCGTATCTTTTGTTTCTTTCATAAACTTGCTTCCATATTATGCCTTAAATCTCTACTGTAATACCTGCACCTCGGGTGCATACAAAATCTGGCGAAAGCTTCATACCGACTTCTTACGACTCAGCTCTATGACACGATCTGGAAACAAAAGAAGGGTAACATTTTCTAAATGCCCTATAGCCTCTCAATTATAAATGTGGCGCGCAACACACCCATAAGTGAGACTCTACTAGGCACAGCTTTATAGACTCCCTAGGACACGACCCGCTATGATACCACTTTGTCACGCCCCAAACCTGGGGAGGCGTGGCTGGCACCCGATGCTGAGCTGGACCGAGCGAACCACTCTGTAACTCATGATCATTCGACCAAAACTAGAACATATATAGGTCAAGTTGGCTGAACTCATTCCTTTTGTAACTATCATGGGCCAACATGGCCACAACTCATAATGTATAACTATAAGTGGGCAACACTTTATCACTGAACCATTTTTCTTAAAACATGAATACATATGGGCCGTCAAGGCCTCTGATATACTATACAAGATGAACCTCTGTCTACAAAGCCTCTATAATTATTTGACATCAAATGGGATAGGGTATCGGCCTACCCATAAATCTGTAAAAAAATTCTGACACGATGACTTATAGACTCGGCTGCACTCCAAATGAAGTGGAGTCTTACCGATCCTTTGCTGAATGCTAACCTCGTCTATTATGAGGGCTCATCCATTTGATTATCTATACCTGAAGGCATGAATGCAACGTCTCCAACAAAATGACGTTAGTACGAATAATGTACTGAGTATGTAAGGCATAACTAAAACATTTCCATAAGTCAACATTTATTAAAAACATATGAGAATCAACCTGAATCTCTGAAGTTCCATCGTATATACATACTTATTATACTTATATATAATGCTTTTCTTTGAGAATATTATCCATATCGTAAGATGCATGACTGCCCAACTTATCAGTGGTAACTGCCCGACTGACTGTAGCGCGGTGGTAAATTCATGACTGCCTGACCGGCTGTAGCTCGGTGATAAATGCATAACTGCCGAACCGGACGTAGCTCGGTGGTAAATGCATGATTCCCCGACCGGCCGTAGCTCGGTAGTAAATAAATATGCATGTCTGCCCAACCGACGGTAAATCATGATACATAACTGCCCAATCGGTGGTAACTGCCCGACCGGCCATCGCACGGTGGTAAATGCATGAAGATGTATGTACATGTATCACTATATTATAAACATTAACATCTCTATCATTATACCTCAATAGGGACTTAGATACATATTTAGACATGCTTGAATATCACTTTACGAGAATGAATAACATAGACATCCTTAGCTGCTAAGAGTAGAACCATTTATGAAATATCATTACGTTTGTGTATCGTTACTTCGATCATGCCAAAAGAAAAGGAGTGATAGCCTTAACATACCTGGAGTAGGGGAAAATCCGTATGATATTCTTGGAAGAGGTTGCACCGAACTCCTTTAGAATCGCAAAATTATACGTTGCTATGATTTTAATAATTCTCGTTGGATTTTTTGTGTAGGAATTTGAAGGATCACGTTGCTAGTGTAAGTGTTGTTGAGAATGAAATTTTGAAAGTTTAAGGAATGGCTAACTTTCTCGCTCTGAGTGTAATGCCTTGGTATTAGAAATGTTAGAATTTGATTGTAGCATCTTGAGAATGAACTTGTTGAAACTCATCGGAATGCTAACGTCCCCACTTCTCATTATAGTATTGTTTTGAATGGAAATTCCTTGAATTGAAAGGCCTTGTATGTGGCATATTAGGTTGCCACCTAATAAAGAATGAGTAAGAGTCATAGCTTTAGAAAGGGTTTGCTGCCATGTGGGGGTGGGAAAGTTTAATCTTTATCCACTTATTATGTAATTAGGTAATGTCCCGTTATCTGGTAATTAACCAATTACCCGCATAATTAAGAATTATCTCGACTTACATAAAATATTACTATTAAAATATTAAAATCTTAATAATTTATGGTACCATATAAAATCAATGCATACATTTTTATTTTATTAAAACATCCATGTAAAAATGCATATATTTTCTCAACTTCTAATTTTTCTAATCTCATATAAACAGTACAAATTCTTGTATGCTTAATTCTTAAAATGGTAAAAAGATAACCTTATTTTCTTGTGAAAAAATAATTTTTATCTTTAAAATAAAGAAAATCTCATAATCTTTCTTATATTATGTGTATAATTTACCATATTCGAAAATAGTAATAATGGTAACTATCCAAAATTATACTTATAAAACTTTTACTAAAATACTTCACTTAAAAGAAAATGCCACATTAACATAATATCTAACGGCATCAATGTTGTTAAATATACGGAGTCTTACGGTAACAAATCCTTTGTGGAAAAGTACGGGATGTAACAGGTAAATGGATAAAAAATCTGGGGGAATAGGTTAATAGATTTTCATGTCAAAATTTGTGCAAAACATAGCTAGCCCTAGATAAAATTGTCGAACTGTTCATAATTGTTAAAATATGCGGCCGCACAAGCAAATCTGCAGTCCGTAGAAGTTGATTCTACGTAAGTTTAAATAAGCATGAGTCTGCGGCCACAAGGAAAATTGTGCGAACCACAGAATTTCTATTGCGCCCGCAAAACAGTTCTTTTCATGTCTTCAGAGAAGGGTGCTATTTGTTATTCAATGTGCGGCTGCTAGACAATTGTGCGGACCACAGAAAATAAGTTGCGGCCGCAAAACAGCCAATTCTCTGTTATCAGAGAGTTGGCATATTGTAACACCCCGAAAAAATATTCTAAGTATTTTAAGACCATTAAGAAGATTGGTGGGTGCTAACTATATCAATTTGGGTATAATCAACACTGGTAATTTGAATGATATCAATTGATCATGATAATATATGTATGAGGTGCATTACAAATGGTTTAGGGTCTAAGAAGAGACCAAAGGCTAAGTCAAGTTGAAAATTATATGATGGGATAAAGTTTCAAGTGAGTTTGCACAAGATCTAACTTCAAACGAGCATAACTCTCACGATATGGATATTCATATGGTGTATAACCTATCAAATCAAATCCCTTTGAGTCTAGTTTCCAACGCATTAAACCGTTCGTCATTTAGAGATTTCTACAAGAAGTTATGACTTTTTTACTAAAACGTAAAAGAACAACTACGCGAGTCTTGCGTAGCCTACACACCATTGCGTAGGCAAAATCAGTATGGAAGTGAAGGGGATGGTTAAGCGGCATAGCCAATCTGCGTAGGCTACGCAGCCAGCCTACGCAACTCATTTTCTATAAAACAGGGGAGGTTCGGGGAGAGAGAAAAAGATAACATGTTTGGCTAAGTTTTGGGTTCTAGAGAGAAGGTGGAGCATACTCAACCCAAATGCACATCAAAGGTGAGTTTTATAATATTTTTATAATGGATTAACACTAGTTAATGGTAGTATTAACATCTACATGGATTGAAATTCATAAGGATTTCTCTAATCTTCAAGAATCATTCAAAAGGGTTCAAGTTGGGGTTGAGCTACAAGAGGTAAATTCTCCACCCTACACTTAAATACAACTATGGATTAAGTATTTGGAATGTATTGTGAAGTAGAAAGTACCAATTGGTTGAAGAATTATGCTAGTCCTTGAAATGGGTATTGTAAGTTAGGGTTCTTGAATGGAGAAGAAGATGAATAGTTAATTTTTGAATCTTGTTAGGATGGTTGGTGATTCTAGTGCTTCAATAGCTTAATAATGATTAACTATTGAATCATATAACCTAGATTGGGGCTTAAAGGCCAAGGATGAAATATATTAATGATAAAAGGGAGGGCACGGGTATCAACGTCTAAGCCCACAGTAAACATATGATGAGCCCAATGGGTGAATTGGGCTTGTTGAAGACTTTAATTGAAGATTTGAGGGTCGAGTTGATGTCAGAATTTGGTAAAATTTGTATGGTTGGACTAGTGGTTGGATGGGCGTTCATATTTGGTAACTTTTGTTGGGTTCCGAGATGTGGGCCTCACGGGAAACTTTTGGATGAAATTTTATATTTTTATGGAAAATTATATTTTCATATGGAATTAATTCCTACAATTTTTATTGACTGGACCGAATTATTTGTAGCGGAATAAGAAATTACACGGTTTGAGGTAAGTAACAGTTTTAAATTTGTATGAGGGTATGAAACCCCGGATCATGTGTTATGTGATTTGTTTAGAGGTGACGCACATGCTAGGTGACATGCGTGTGGGCATGCACCATAGGAATTGTGACTTGGTCAAATTCCATGAAACTGTGTAGTTGAATTATCTGTTGATATCCGTACATTATCTACGTGTTAGGAAAAGTTGATTTGAGACTCGTATTAAAAATCATGCTTAGACATATGATATTATTATTGGTACCCACTGGAGTCATTTCTGTGGTTGAAATATATGTTCAAATTGTAATTTCACACTCATTCATGTTTATTCATTTTATATCATATCTTAGTCTCTGTTGCTATTTATTAAAATATCATATTATCAATTTTGGGCTGATTATCATGATTTATGAGAGACCGAGAGACTGGAGAGGTTGATAACTGAGTGAGGCCGAGGGCCTAATTATGAGGATATTTATGGATCGGGATGCACACCGCAACATGTTTTATTGATTTATGCCATGATTGGCTTGATATAGCGCTTGGGCTGAAGGAGCCCCTCCGGAGTCTGTACACACCCCCAGTGAGTACAGGTACCTACTGAGTGCGAGTGTCGAGTGCTGAGTGATGAGTGACTATGAGGAAAGAGTGACTGTGAGGTTGGAGTGAATGGATGGACTGAGTGACTGTTACTCAGAGAGGGTGCATTGATTTCATTATTTGTTGCATTTCAGCTAACATATATCATTATTTTGAAAATTTCGGAAAAATATTATTTTTTGTTTCGGTCAAACTTGTTATGAAATTTCAGTGAAATATTAAATGTTGAACTTGAGAGCATGCCTACCCTTTTATGTTGGAAAGTATTGTATTTGGACTTGGCTGAGAAGCTCGTTACTACTTTCAGTTCCTTATTTATTATTGTTACTTGCTGAGTTGGTTGTACTCATACTACACCCTGCACTTCGTGTGCAGATCCAGGTGGTCCAGAATACAGTGGGTGCTGATTCTTTCACATAGTTGATTTTTCTGAGATTCAAAGATAGCTGCTATGTTTCGCAGACCTTGGCTCTCCTTCCCTATCCTTTTGTTTATTGTATTTGGTCTCAGATTATTATAGACCGGGTTTCCCAGACTTGTAATGTATAGATGCTAGTGTACTCAGTGACACCAGGTTTTGGGAGTGTATTTATATCAGTATGTATGGGGTTTTCTCTTAAATTAATTATTATATTTTCTGCATTTAAAAGAAATTGTGGTTTGTGGACGTTGTCGGATTGCCTAGTATTAAGATAGGCGTCATCATGACAGGTGTAATTTTGGGTTGTGACAAGTTGGTATCGAAAGCTAGGTTACATAGGTCTCATGAGTCAGGAGCTGTCACAACCCAAAATCCCTCTGAAGGAGTCGTGCTGGCAACTAGTCCCTAAAACTAGGTAAGCCTAACATTAACAGAAATAACGACAATATTTACTAACATCGAACAATTTCAAAATCGAAATCTCTGCAAAATTTACAATCCCAAAACCGGTAGTACAAGTCATAAGCCTTTCTAGGAGTAGTTATACATAATGAATACATCACTGTTCCGGAACCAAAAGAAAACAATGGAAATAAATATAATTAGAAGATGACTTTAGAGCCTGCGAACGCCCAGCAGGCATACCTTGAAGTCTCCAACCACAGCAAGCATAAGTCTCAAAACCAACTCAATCTAAAGTACCTGGTTCTGCACAAAAAGATGTGCAGAAATGTAATATGAGTACAGCACGGTGGTACCCAATAAGTATCAAGCCTAACCTCGGTAGAATAGTGACGAGGCTAGGTCAAGACACCTACTGAACATATAAACCTGAGCAGGATATGACATAAAGCTAACAAGATAGGGATATCAAGGTAATGCCAATAGCAGGAAGAAATTAAATTACAAACAGTAGTGACGATAAGGGAAAAACACAAATGGCAACGAGAAATAACCAAGTAATTAAACAACAACATAGTTGAGATACAGATAAGTGTAAATGTGCTCAAGTAGGGAAAATGATGTCAACTCGACCAATCAAATCGTTTCTAATACACGATTCCAATAATCCCAATTCTCGTAATATTACACCATAAATCACCACTTCCAACCCATTAACACACCTGGCACCTTGTGCCTACTTCTTTCCATCTCACTTTGCACGGCAAAATCCACGTGCTATTCGGTACATAATATGCGTATCAAATGCTAATTAAGATGTTCAAGGGATTCTGTTTATATATCATAAAGTAAATTTACAGTTTCTAGGCCAAATAAGAAATCAACGAGAAAGATGAGTTTATTTTAGAAATTATTTCAGTGAAGAAAAATAACATTTTCAAATAAAATACAATATCGAATAAGCTATTGCATTTAATATAGAATTTATTAAATTATAACATAATAACAATTCCTTTTTAAGTAGAATAACAACCTCAAACTGGTTAAGGAGATTAAGTTGAGAAATCAATTAAGGTAAAATATAAAAACTATTAGAAATAGTAATTACTGAAATACACGGCGAGTTCTAAATTATAAGTCACACAAGGTAGCATGATATTAACTCGTTCATTTTAAATCACTAAATTACTAACAACTCAGCAGCACAGAACGTAATGACTCGACGTAGTAAATGTACTTTGAAAATCAATTCGCCAGAATAATAGTATTAGGAAAAGAGCTCAGGAAATGACGGCAAGGCAATAAGTCAATGACAATAACTCGATCCTTAGAACACAGTGAAAACCAGAAGTACAGATTATCAAACTCTCGTAAGAAGGAACTAAAGCCAATACAGTAAAACAGGGGATACCAAAATACAAGATATGTTCGCGCAACCCGATCTCACCATACAACATCAATCTCATAAGTCACCCTTATTCCACCAAATCAATTCACCCTTATTTTACTTGTTGCGACGTGCAACCCGATCCCACCGTACGCTATCAATATTATAACAATTAACATAATATGGTGCGGCGCGCAATCCAATCCCACCATATAATAACCATATCATAATTCACCCTAATTTTACCATAACAATCCACACTTATTTTACCTGTTGCGGCGTGCAACCCGATCCCACCGTACAATAACAATATCACAATATAAATATCCTCCCTTATTCCACCACCTCCCTTATTTCACCTGTTGCGGCGTGCAACCCGATCCCCCGTAAAATAATTTAAATCAACAACAACAATTCAATAACTCAATTTACAAGAATTTCTACAACCAAGAGTATGAGTACATGGCAACAAGGGAACCACGTAAAACTCAAAGGAATACAACAACCTAAACAAAATAATAGGACAGGTAAGGCACATGATAACTAAGTAGGCAATCACAACACTTTGGACATGTAGTAGATGTGCACATAGTCGTAGAAGAACTCAACAATTAAGAGGTAACAAGACAATAAGGAAGGCAATGACTTCAACCAAGGCATATAAGGGCCAAATAACGAGTAAGAGGTAAATAAATGCTAACCACATCATATAGAGCATGTAAGAGTAGTTTAACAACGAGATACCACATGTTATGACAATTTAATCAAAAGCATGCAAAGAGACTAGACAATCTAAACCAGTAAATACCACATATAGGCAGTGTACCCACTCGTCACCTTGCGTACACGGCTTTCACATAACAAGATAACACAATTAACTCAATTCCTAAGGGGTGGTTTCCCCCTCCCCTCCCCCCCCCCCCCCCCACAAAGTTAGACAAGACACTTACCTCAATTTGGCCAACTCAATACTCAATTTAGCTTTTCCTTTACCAATTCACCAGCGCTCGGCCCAATCTAGCCAAAGATGACTTAAATACATCAAACAATGCAAGAGAAAACAATTTCAATTAACAAAGCTATGATCCTTATACATTTTGCAAAATAGTCAACTCCCCGGGCCCACACCTCGAAACCCAACAAAATTTACAAAATCCGAACACACATTCTAATACGAGTTCAACCATACAAAAATTATCAAGTTCCGATACCAATTCGTCCTTCAAATCATCATTTTTCATTTTTGAAAGATTTTAAATTTTCCCCAAATTTTCCTTTAGATTCTCATGAATTTGATGTTAAATCTAAGATATAATCACAAAATATAATTGAAAATTGATTAGAGGAACTTACCCAATGATTTGATAAAACATGATAAAACAAAGCTAAGTCCCGAAATGGGAGTCTTAATACCAGCCTCGGATGTCGCATTTGTGACATCGAGATCGCAAATGTGACAAAAGTATCGCAAATGCGAAGGCTAGCCAGCTCTGTCAAAGTCGCAAATGAGACATAAGACTCGCAAATACGAGCTCAGTGTTTTCGCAAAAGCGACTGATTGTGCCGCAAACGCGGAGCTGCCTAATCGCAAATGCGATGAAATGGTTTGCAAATGCGAACTCCCCAGCCCCAGCCCATCATCGCAAATGCGAGAACAGAGACACCAAAACAGCTGAACCTTCTTCCAACACTCCGAAATGCGTACGAAACTCATCCGAGCCCTCAGGGATCCATGCCAAACATCGATGCAAGAGTGAAAACACAACACGAACTCGCTCGCACGATCGGAACACCAAAATAATAGCTAGAACCACGAATCGGATGCCAAAACATATGAAAAATCGCCATGAACTTCAAGAACTTCTAGAATCGCAACCAAGAGTCCGAACCATATCAAATCAGCTCCAAATGATACCAAATTTTGCAGAAAGGTCCCAAATAACATAACAGAGCTATTACAACTCTCGGAATCGCAGTCCGACCCCGATATCACCAAAGTCAATTCTTGGTCAAACCTCTCAATCTTCCAAAACTTCAACTTTCCAATTTTCGTTGAAATGCTTCAAATTACACTACGGACCTCCAAATCCAAATCCGGACGTACGCCTAAGTCCAAAATCACAACCCGAGCCTATAGGAACCATCGACATTCCAATCCGAGGTCAAATACTCAAAAGTCAAATCTTGGCCAACTCTTTCAATTTCAAGTTTCCCAAATGAAAGTCACTTCTAAAAATCCTTTCCGAACTTCTCAAAAACCCGAACCGATGATGCACGCAAATCATAATACACTGTGTGAAGATACTCATGACCTCAAACTGCCGAACCAGACGCAATTTCTCAAAACGACCAGTCGGGTCGTTACACTTAAACATACGTTCGTCCTCGAACGTGCCCGGAGTCATTCCAATGCCGTCAAACCACTGCGTGAGCTCACCATACATACACCCGGGGGTGATTACCCATCACCCAAACCTATGTTGGACTGACAACGTGACTTAACTGAAGATATCATTTCATCCTTAGTCTATAGCCTTAGGACAGGACCCACCCCTCAACATCTGAAACTTATCATAGGACCCGAATCTTGCATCATCACACCGTATAAAACTAATCAAGCTTAATCGATCCACACTCCAACCCAAAGTACATTCACATGATGTTCCACACAACTCAAATGCCCATAGTAATAACTCCTGACCACCATAGCTGCTCAAATAACATTTTGGATGTCAGCAATACACTTCTCATTGAATAGAACATTGTTCTAGACCTCCACAACGCTGCCCATGATAAAGAAACATGCGGGAACTCATAGCCACCCATGAAGTCAACAAGTCAAAAAGCTCTCTCGTCCGTACACCAAGCAAGCAGCCCAAATGGCAACTTATCACTGAACCACACAGATTCTCACACAACACGGTTCGTACACCCAACCAGCAATAACTCAGTTATGCAATATAAATAGAAGGAAAGCAAGGTATGAGGATTATCTAACAAGTACAACATGTGTAACAACCGAAGTACAGTTTCATTAAATCAACCCACAGAGGGAAAACAAAACACAAGGATAGGGTATCCCACATAACATCCGCTGCAGCGTGCAGCCCGCTCCCAGATACTCATCAAGCCAAAGTGTTCGGGTTCACTGATCACATGAGTACTGATATCAAGCACAGTAGAGTGCACAAGTATAACTGGGGGGAAAATGAATAGAAATACTAAAACATGGAAGAAAGCAAGCACAACTAAGGTAAAATGAGAAAATCAACACCACGATGGCCATCTCGCCCACATCGCCATAAGGCCTGAACGGAATTACAACATGTGTGGAGAATAATCATACAACCTCACAGCCCATCACAGCATAAGAGAGTAGAACATAACATAGGCTAGGGGCACAAATGATATCTATTCCGCTCGGTAACATAACTGTGATATCAACTTCACAAAAGTACCCAAACCTGATCCGATATAAAGTACACATTCTTAATGAGCTTTCGAATAGCCCCCAAACCAAATCCTGATCATTCCCAAATACATAAATATCCTCCCAAAAGTCCATAGCAACTTATCGACAATTTATACCATCAATTATCCCATTCTAAACATTCTTTCACAATCCGCAAACAAGAAATAGTCTGCATATGAAGACATCCAGCCCCAAAACCTCATGAATACCAAAATTTCCATACCCGAACTCAACTACGCTACTCGAATGGATGATACACCACTCACACCCTATCATCTTACTGAAGCATCCATATAGATTTTCCGGCCGCGTGAAAAAACTTGAACCTCAAAGGCCTCAAAACCCAGTAATCACCATGCCACTAGCCACGTACCCGCAACCCAAAACTCAAGGTTCCTTCCTAAAATGCACACTCTTCACATATGATATCCAATAATGCCAACATTCCATTAACTCTGATATCCATTTAGGAGAAAACCATAATGTACAACATATACCTTATGCCCATAGCATACCGCCGACTCAAACTATTGCCGAAACTATCGAGAACTCTCTGAGATCCGCCTGCACGCAACTAAGCCATTAAGAGCGCATCTCCCCAACTCAAACAGATTTCACAAACCGTCCAACCTAAGAGTACTTCCGCAAATGCCAGTAGAGAATTCCTATTCAAAAGGACCAATTACTTCCATTGCTATACTGACTGAACACTACAGAGCTGACCCATTTCTTCGGATACTCCTAGTTTTTTCCTTTGGGATAATACTTCTCCATGTAAATATGCAATGATCCCAATCAAATCCCAAATGCAGATAATCCTAGCATGAACCACATGGCCCAGAAGCTCATAAACCACTGCATTTCCTATGAAGCACCCCGTAATGCCACAACCAAGATGCCCAAGCTGAATAAACCTTCCGTGAATCTGAAGTTGTTTAATAACGCATAAACACCGTAAGCCCCAATATCATCCCATGCAAGATCTCATATCTTAATCATACACAAATTTTGGGGAACCTTCCAATTCCATATATACACATCTCAGGCCAATACTAATTTAAATCTGACTCTGTAATATGAATGCCGCTAGTGGACTCCCCCACTTGGTGCGAAGCCATAGAAAACATCTGATGATCCGCAAAACTAACCTTCACAGCTCGTACAACACCAATCACAAGGTACTCCAAGTCATCAACTAAGCGTATATCCATTCTCGTGACAGTCAAACTCGTTTCCTTCAATGCCTTGAATGATAACATGTACCTTTCATTGAGTAGAAATCCCACACAAACCACATAGTCTCCAATACCACCAACTATCATCAATCAACATCCACCTCGCAACGCCACCACAATCTCGATGACTAGTCAACCAATTAAACCTTCCCAAGCTCTTACTCATCAACCAGATGTCGGGACGTGCTGCACCTCCATGTGAACAACTGAATAGTACTTCAATACTTCCATATCTTCAATCTGAACGACACGTTGAGACAATGTTTGAGCATCCCTATCTCCCTCGTAGACCATCTGCAGTATCACGAACCGCTGGCGCATAGCTGATACCGAGAGCGCAATACCATACATAAGGGAATGCAAAGGAATATAAGGTATATGCTTCGAGTTGAATCAATGTCGCACGACAAGGAATAAAAGAAGTGGAATTTCCTAATAGTTTCCGTAGCCTCTCAAAGATAAGTACAGACATCTCCGTACCGATCCTCAAGCCTCTACTAAACCTGTTTATGACTCGTAGCCCCTATGAACCTAGAGATCTGATACCAACTTGTCACGACCCAAAATCTCTCCGAAGGACTCGTGATGGCACCTAGTCCCTAAAACTAGGTAAGCCTAACATTAACAGAAATAACGACAATATTTACTAACATCGAACAATTTCAAAATCGAAATCTTTGTACAATTTACAATCCCAAAAACTGTACTACAAGTCATAAGCCTTTATAGGAGTAGGTATACATAATGAATACATCACTGTTACGGAATGAAAAGGAAACAATGGAAATAAATACAATTAGAAGGTGACTTCGGAGCCTGCGAACACCCAGCAGGCATACCTTGAAGTCTCCAACCACACCAAGCATAAGTCTCAAAACCAACTCGATCCAAACTACCTGGTTCTGCACAAAAAGATATGCAGAAGTGTAATATGAGTATAGCACGGTGGTACCCAGTAAGTATCAAGCCTAACCTCGATAGAGTAGTGACAAGGCTAGGTCAAGACACCTACTGAACATATAAACCAGAGCAGGATATGACATAAAGCTAATAAGATAGGGATATCAAGGTAATGCCAATAGCAAGAAGAAATCAAATTACAAACAGTAGTGACGATTAGGGGAAAACACGAATGGCAACGAGAAATAACCAAGTAATTAAACAACAACATAGTTGGGATATAGATAATTGTAAATGTGCTCAAGTAAGGAAAACGATGTCAACTCGACGAATCAAATCGTTTCTAATACACGATTCCAACAATCCCAATTCTTGTAATCTTACACCATAATTCACCACTTCCAAACCATTAACACACCTGGCACCTTGTGCCCACTTCTTTCCATCTCACTTTGCACGGCAAAATCCACGTGCTATTCGGTACAAAATATGCATATCAAATGCTAATTAAGATGTTCAAGGGATTCCGTTTATATATCATAAAGTAAATTTACAGTTTCTAGGACAAATAAGAAATCAACGAGAAAGATGAGTTTATTTTAGAAATCATTTCAATGAAGAAAAATAACGTTTTCAAATAAAATACAATATCGAATAAGCTATTGCATTTAATATAGAATTTATTAAATTATAACATAATAACAATTCCTTTTTAAGTAGAATAACAACCTCAAACTGGTTAAGGAGATTAAGTTGAGAAATCAATTAAGGTAAAATATAAAAACTATTAGAAATAGTAATTACTGAAATACACGGCGAGTTCTAAATTATAAGTCACACAAGGTAGCATGATATTAACTCGTTCATTTTAAATCACTAAATTACTAACAACTCAGCAGCACAGAACGTAATGACTCGACGTAGTAAATGTACTTTGAAAATCAATTCGCCAGAATAATAGTATTAGGAAAAGAGCTCAGGAAATGACGGCAAGGCAATAAGTCAATGATAATAACTCGATTCTCAGAACACAGTGAAAACCAGAAGTAAAGATTATCAAAGTCACGTACGAAGGAACTAAAGCCAATATAGTAAAATAGGGGATACCAAAATACAAGATATGTTGCAGAGCGCAACCCGATCTCACCATATAACATCAATCTCACAAGTCACCCTTATTCCACCATATCAATTCACCCTTATTTTACCTGTTGAGGCGTGCAACCTGATCCCACCGTACGATATCAATATCATAATAATAAACATAATATGTTGCGGCGCGAAACTCGATCCCACCATATAATATCAATATCATAAATCACCCTTATTTCACCATAACAATCCACCCTTATTTCACATGTTGTGGCGTGTAACCTGATCCCACCGTACAATAATAATATCACAATATAAATATCCTCCCTTATTCCACCACCTCCCTTGTTTTCACCTGTTGTGGCATGCAACCCAATCGCCCGTACAATAATTTAAATCAAGAACAATAATTTAATAACTCATTTACAAGAATTTCTACAACCAAGAGTATGAGTACACGGCAACAAGGGAACCACGTAAAAATCAAAGGAATACAACAACCTATACAAAATAACTGGAAAGGTAAGGCACATGATAACTAAGCAGGCAATCACAACACTTTGGACATCTAGCAGATGTGCACATAGTCGTAGAAGAACTCAACAATTAAGAGGTAACAAGACAATGAGGAAGGCAATGACTTCAACCAAGGCATATAAGGGCCAAATAACGAGTAAGAGGTAAATAAATGCTAACCACATCATATAGAGCATGTAAGAGTAGTCTAACAACGAGATACAACAGGTTATGACAATTTAATCAAAAGCATGGAAAGAGACTAGAAAATCTAAACCGGTCAATACCACATATAGGCTGTGTACCCACTCGCCACCTTGTGTACACGGCTATCACATAACAAGATAACACAATTGACTCAATTCATAAGGGGTGGTTTCTCCCACACAAAGTTAGACAAGTTACTTACCTCAATTCGGCCAACTCAATACTCAATTTAGCTTTTCCTTTACCAATTCACCATCGCTCGGCCCAATCTAGCCAAAGACAACTTAAATACATCAAACAATGAAAGAGAAAATACTTTCAATTAACAAAGCTATGATCCTTACACAATTTGTAATAAAACGTCAACAAAAGTCAACACCCCGGGCCCGCACCTCCAAACCCATAAAATTTACAAAACCCAAACACCCATTCCGATGCGAGTTCAACCATACAAAAATTATCAAGTTCTGATACCAATTCGTTCTTCAAATAATCATTTTTCATTTTTGAAAGATTTTACAATTTTCCCCAAATTTGCCTTTAGATTCTCATGAATTTGATGTAAAATATAAGATATAATCACAAAATATAATTGAAAATTGATTAGAGGCACTTAACCAATGATTTGATATGAAAATCTTCTCTAAATATCGCCCACTCTCGGACCTAGGGTTCTAAATATGATAAAATGAAGCTAAGTCCCGAAATGGGAGTCTTAATACTAGTCTCAGATGTCGCATTTGTGACATCGGGATCGCAAATGCGATGCTCGCAAATGCGACAAAAGTATCGCAAATGCGAAGGCTGGCCAGCTCTGTCAAAGTCGCAAATGCGACATAAGACTCGCAAATGCGAGCTCAGTGTTTTCACAAAAGCGACTGATTGTGGCGCAAATGCGGAGCTGCCTAATCGCAAATGCGATGAAGTGGTTCTCAAATGCGAACTCCCCTGCCCCAGCCCATCATCGCAAATGCGAGAATGATCTCGCAAATGCGGTCATCACAAATGCGAGAACAGAGACACTAGCACAACTGAACCTTCTTCCAACACTCTGAAACGCGTACGAAACTCATCCGAGCCCTCGGGGCTCCATGCCAAACATCCACACAAGTCTGAAAACATAACACGAACTCACTCGCATAATCGGAACACAAAACTAACCTCTAGAACCACAAATCGAATACCAAAACACATGAAAAATCACCATGAACTTCAAGAACTTCTAGAATCGCAACCAAGCGTCCGAACCATATCAAATCAGCGCTGAATGATACCAAACTTTGCAGACGAGTCCCAAATGACATAACAGAGCTATTACAACTCTCTAAATCGCATTCCGACCCTGATATCACTAAAGTCAACTCTCGGTCAAACCTTTCAATCTTCCAAAACTTTAACTTTCCAATTTTCATCGAAATGCTTAAAATTACCCTACGGACCTCCAAATCCAAATCAGGACATACGCCTAAGTCCAAAATAACAACCCAAGCCTATCGAAACCATCAAAACTCCAATCCGAGGTCAAATACTCAAAAGTCAAATCTTGGTCAATTCCTTCAACTTCAAGCTTCTCAAATGAAAGTCACTTCAAACAAACCTTTCTGAACTTTTCAAAAACGTGAATCGATGATGCACGCAACTCATAATACACTGTGTGAAGCTACTCGTGACCTCAAAGTGCTGAACCGGACGCAATTGCTCAAAACGACCATTCGGGTCGTTACATGAGTAGGTTTAGTAGAGTCTTGCGGATCGGTATGGAGACGCTTGTACTTATCTTCCAGAGGCTACGGAACCTTTTGGAAAAACAAATCACTTTCTTGTATTCTATCGCGCGAACTTGTTGATTCCATAAAAACTAAAAATTATGTTATTCTATTCTCTCACAAATGGTGAGGACACGTACTACCGGATCGGACGGTCAACCACCAGTGCCACCAGTTAGGGCTGCGAAGTCGGGGTCGTGGTACAGGCTGGGGCCGAGGTAGAGGTCGAGGTGTCACTCATACAACAGTTGGAGAAGCACCTGTAGCACCACCAGTTGCTCCAGCTCAGGAGAAGATTCCAAATGTAGTTGAGCCGGCAGGACCCACTCAGGCACCAACTGTGCCCATTGAGATTCCATGCCTACATGAGGCTTTGGCTCAGATATTGATAGTTTGCACTAGCCTTGCCCAAGTGGTTTTAGCTCAGGCCGCACCAGCCACTTTTCAAGCCAAGGGAGGTACTCATACCCCTGTTGCCCGTACTCCGGAGCAAGTAGTGCAGGGCCTTCAGATACTGGGGGCACTACCAGCCCAGCCGGCTGCAGCTGTTCAGGCCCCAATAGTTCCTTTTATGGCAGATGATGAGCAAAGGAGACTTGCGAGATTTGGTAGGCTTCGACCTCCATCATTTAGTGATGTTGAGTCAGAGGATACTCAAGGATTTCTGGATAAGTGCCAGTAGATGCTGCGGACGGCGGGCATTCTGGAGACCAGTGGGGTCTCGATCACTACTTTTCAGTTTTCTAGGGCTGCCTTCAGATGGTGGGAGGCTTATGAGACGCATGACAGTTGGTGTAGTACCACTTACATGGCAGGAATTCTCCGTTCTACTTTTGGAGAAGTTCGTGCCGCAGTCTTGCAGAGAGGAGCTGCGCAGACAGTTTGAGCAGTTACGTCGGGATGGCATGTCTATGACGTAGTAAGAGATGAGATTTTCTGAGTTGGCTTGTCACGCAGTTTGGTTGGTTCCCGATGATAGGGAGAGGATGAGGAGGTCCATTGATGGTCTCACATATCAGCTACGGTTAATTATGACTCGAAGAGAGTATCTGGTGCTACTTTAGATGAGGTAGTTGACATTGCTCGGCAGATAGAGATGGTCTATAGTCAGGAACGTGGAGAGAGGGAGGCCAGGAGGCCTCGTGGACCAGGTAATTTTAGCAGTATTCTTTCAAGGGGTCAGTTTTACCGCGGTAGGGGTCGTCCTTATAGACATGCATAGACTGGTCGTCCATTTCACCGTGGTGCATCATCCAGCCATGGTTCATATAGTTCTCATCAGGGTCAGTCATCTCTCAGTGCCCTCCCAGCCCAGAGTTCATCCCGTGCCCCTTTAGTTAGGGGTTCATTTGCACCAGGTGCCTCTAGCAGTTATTCTAGTTCTCAAGGCCCGATTCAGTCCGCACCACCACCAGTACTGGGGAGCTGCTTTGAGTGCGGGGAATTTGGGCATATGTGGAGACAGTGTCCTCGTTCGCTCGGGAGGTCCGTGTAGCAGAGGAGTCAGACTACGACTTTAGCATCAGTTGCTTCACCATCCGCCCAGCCAGCACGAGGTAAGGGTTAGTCAGCTAGGGGTCGCCCAAGAGGGGGAGGCCGATCAGGTGGTGGTCAGGCCCGATTCTATGGTTTTCCTACCAAACCAGATACTATTGCTTCATATGCAGTGATCACAAGTATTTTCTCAGTATGCCATAGTGAGGCTTCTATATTATTTGACCCTGATTCTACTTATTCATATGTGTCATCGTACTTTACTCATTATCTGGATATGCCCCGTGAATCCTTAGTTTCACATGTTCGTGTATCTACGCCGGTGGGTGATACTACTATTGTGAACCATGTATATCGATCTTGTGTGGTAACCATTGGGGGATTGGATACTATGGTTGATCTCTTATTGCTCAGTATGGTTGATTTCGGTGTAATCCTAGGTATAGATTAGTTGTCTTCCTCTCATGCTATTATGGACTATCACGCAAAAACCGTGGCATTGGCGATACCAGGGTTGCCAAAGGTCAAATGGAGAGGTTCTTTTGATCATATTCCCAGCAGGGTAATTTCTTATTTGAAAGCCCAATGTATGGTTGGGAAGGGGTGTTTATCATGTTTGGCTTTTGTGAGAGATGTTGATGCAGATACTTCTACTATTGATTCAGTACCAGTATTGAGAGACTTTATGGATGTATTTCCTGCAGACCTACCGGGTATGCCGCCCGACAGGGATATTGATTTAGGTATTGACTTGGTGTCGGGCACTCAGCCCATTTCTAATCATCTGTATCATGTGCCACCAGTTGAGTTAAAAGAATTGAAAGAGCAACTTCAGGAACTTCTTGATAAGGGGTTTATTAGGCCTAGTGTGTTGCCACTGGATGCACCGATTCTGTTTGTGAAAAAGAAAGATGGTACTATGTGAATGTGTATCGATTACAGACAATTGAACAAAGTTACAATCAAGAATAAGTATCCTTTATGGTGTATTGATGATTTATTTGACCAACTTCAGGGAGCGAGGGTATTCTCCAAAATTTATTTGAGATCGGGGTATCACCACTTGAAAATTCGGGACTCGAATATTCTAAAAACGGCATTCAGCACCCGTTATGGTCATTACCAATTTCTCGTGATGTCTTTTGGGCTGACCAACTCCCCAGCAGCATTTATGCACTTGATGAATAGTGTATTCCAGCCGTATCTTGACTCATTTGTCATGGTATTTACTGATGATATCCTGGTGTACTCTTGTAGCCAGGAGGAGCATGCACATCACTTGGGTATTGTATTGCAGAGGCTAAGAGAGGAGAAACTATATGCCAAGTTCTCTAAGTGTGAATTCTGGCTTAGTTCGGTGGCATTCTTAGGACCCATAGTGCCCAGTTAAGGGATTAAGGAGGATCCGAAGAAAATAGAGGCAGGTCAGAGTTGGCCCAAGCCATCTTTAGTTATTGAGATTCGGAGTTTTCTCGGCTTGGCCGGTTATTATCGTTGTTTCGTGGAGGGTTTCTCGTCTATTGCATCGCCTATGACTAAATTGACCCAGAAAGGTGCTCTGTTCAGGTGGTCGGATGAATGTGAAGAGAGCTTTCAGAAACTCAAGACAGCTTTGACTACAGCTCCAGTATTAGTGTTGCCTACATGTTCAGGATCTTATACTGTGTATTGTGATGTGTCGCGTATTGGTCTCGGCACAATGTTTATGCAAAATGGTAGGGTGATTACCTATGCGTCCAGACAGTTAAAGGTACATGAGAAGAATTATTGGGTCCATGACCTTGAGTTAGCAGCTATTGTTCATGCCTTGAAAATTTGGAGGCATTACTTATACGGTGTCCATTGTGAGGTTTATACCGATCACCGGAGTCTACAACATCTGTTTAAACAGAAGGATCTTAAATTGCGGCAGCGAAGGTGGTTAGAGTTGCTTAAGGATTATTATATCACCATTCTCTATCATCCCGAAAAGGCCAATGTGGTGGTCGATGCCTTGAGTCGTAAGGCGGAGAGTTTGGGCAGCTTTGCATGCTTACCGGTAGCAGAGAGGCCTTTAGCCTTGGATGTTTTGTCCTTGGCCAACCAGTTTGTTAGATTGGATGTTTCTGAGCTGAATCGAGTTTTGGCTTGTGTGGTTTCTTTGTCTTTTTTATATGATTGCATCAGAGAGCGCCAGTATGATGATCCTTATCTGCTTGTCTTTAAGGACACGGTTCAGTACGGTAATGCCAAGGAAGTCACTATTGGGGATGACAGTGTGTTACGGATGCAGGGTAGGCTATGTGTGCCTAAGGTAGATGGGTTGCGTGAGTTGATTCTCCAGAAGACTCACAGCTCGCGGTACTCCATTCATCCAGGTGCCGCGAAGATGTATCAGGATTTTTGAGGCAGCACTATTGGTGGAGGCGAATGAAGAAAGATATAGTTGGGTTTGTAGCTCGGTGTTTAAATTGCCAACAGGTAAAGTACGAGCATCAAATATCGGGAGGATTGCTTCAGAGACTTGAAATTCTGGAGTGGAAATGGGAGCGTATTACTATGAATTTCGTAGTTGGGCTCCCACGGACTTTGAGGAAGTTTGATATTGTTTGGGTGATTGTGGATCGGTTGACTAAGTCCGCGCATTTTATTCCAATTGGTACTACTTATTCTTCAGAACGGTTGGCTAAAATTTATATCTGTGAGCTTGTTCGCCTACACGGTGTGCCAGTGTCCATCATTTCAGATCAGGGCATGCAGTTTACATCACAGTTTTGGAGAGCAGTGCAGCGAGAATTAGGTACACAGGTTCAGCTAAGAACAACATTTCACCCTTATACGGACGGACAGTCCGAGCGCACTATTCAGATATTGGAGGATATGCTACGCGCTTGTGTCATTGATTTTGGAGGTTCTTGGAATAAATTTCTGCCACTAGCAGAGTTTGCTTACAATAAGAACTACCAATCGAGCATTCAGATGGCTCTATATGAGGCTTTATATGGGAGACGGTGTCGGTCTCTGGTGGGTTGGTTTGAGCCGGGTGAGGCTAGTCTATTGGGTACTGATTTGGTTCAGGATGCTTTGGAGAAGGTTAAATTGATTCAGGAGCGGCTTCACACGGCACAGTCTAGATAGAAGAGTTATGCCAACCTGAAGGTCCGTGATGTTGCTTACATGGTTGGGGAAAAAGGTTCTACTCAAGGTTTCACCCATGAAGGGTGTGTTGAAGTTCAGGAAGAAGTGCAAGTTGAGCCCTCAGTATATTGGGCCTTTTGAAATACTTAAGAAGATTAGAGAGGTGGCTTATGAACTTGCATTGCCGCCTAGTCTATCAGGTGTTCATCCAGTATTCCATGTATCCATGCTCTGAAAGTATGTCGGGGATCCATCTCATATTCTGGATTTCAGTACAGTGCAGCTGGACGGTAATTTGACTTATGATGTGGAGCTGGTGGCCATTTTAGACCGACAGGTTCGAAAGTTGAGAAATAAAGAAATTGCCTACGCGAAAGTGTTATGGCGAAACCAACAGGTTTAAGAGGTCACTTGGGAAGCCGAGGAGGAAATGAAGAAGAAGTACCCTTATTTGTTTGAATAGTCATGTATTTATAAAGTTGTGTTCTACGAAAATGCTAAGAGTTACCTTCTATGAATTATGTATCAACTGTATAGTTGATGTTAAAGGTGTTCCTTTTTGGTAGTATACTGCTCGTGAGGCCACGGTTGGCATTTTTTATGTTATATTGCGTCGTTGGTTCAGGAATATGTTATTAGGACTGGTTTTGGTAATTCTCTGGCAGGTGGTTAGGCCAATTGCAGAGGACACTCTGCCGAAATTTCTGAACAATTTGGGAGTTAGCCAAATTTTGGGGCCTTAAGGAAGTTAAAATGTTGGAAGAATATCTAAGATCTATATGAAGTCAAGAACGATTAGAGATGATGGTTAAGGTGAAAAGAGGATAATGATGTGCCTAATAATGACTGGTAAAAAATTCGAGGACGAATGTTCTTAAGTGGGGGAGAATGTAACACCCCGAAAAAAATTCTAAGTGTTTTAAGAACATTAAGAAGGTTGGCGGGTGCTAACTATATCAATTCGGGTATGAACAAGACTGGTAATTTTAATGATATAAATTGATCAAGATAATATATGTATGAGGTACATTAAAAATGGTTTAGGGTCTAAAAAGAGCCCTCGGGCTAAGTCAAGTTAAAAATTATATAATAGGATAAAGTTTCAAGTGAGTTTGCACAAGATCTAACTTCAAACGAGCATAACTCTCAAGCTATGAAGAGCTATATGGTGTATAACCTATCAAATTAAATCCCTTTGAGTCTAGTTACCAACGCATCAAACCGTTCATAATTTGGATATTTCTACAAGAGATAAAGAGTATCTTGTCCAAAACAGTGAATGCTAACCGGGCAGATTGGTCCAAGAAGCTTGATGAGGCATTATGGGCTTATCGATCTTCTTTCAAAACTCCTATCGGAATATCTCCATACCAGTTGGTGTTCGTAAAAGCTTGTCATCTTCCGTTGGAACTTGAGCACAAAGCCATGTGGGCACTAAAGAAGTTGAATCTTGATTGGGATGTAGTCGCTAACTTGAGGGCTGCACATTTTAATGAATTTGATGAGTTTCGGTACCATGCTTATGCATGTTCGTCCTTGTAAAAAGAAAAGATGAAATATCTTCATGATAAATACATTTGTAACAAAGAGTTCAAGGTGGGTGATCTTGTATTGTTGTTCAACTCACAGGTGACGATGTTTTCCGGAAAGCTAAAATCTAAATTTAGTGGTCCCTTTGAAATTATGGGTGTAACGCCTTTTGGTGCATTGGACTTGAAGAACAAAAACGATGAGGTATTTCGAGTCAATGGTCACTGGGTGAAGCACTATTTGTGTAAAGTTGGTGATGGCCAAGTTGTGGAGGTGATTCATTTCAAATGATGGTAATGTGCGTCGTGCCGCGACGTTCAATAAGGCGCTTCATGGGAGGCAACGCATAATTCTTTTTCTTTTCTTTGTTTCTTTTGTAGTTAGGAGTCATTTTTGTGCTAACTTGATTTGAAGTGTGTTGCAGGGATGAGTGTGCTTTAGAGGAATTCTGGACAGAAATTTGATTAAGTGTTGAAAGAATTGCGGACCGCACAATTATGGTTGTTCCAGCAGAAGGTGCTCTGTGATCTCACAATTATATTGCGGACCTCACAAATTGAAGATGGAAAATGTTAGCTCTCTGAAGTTGGCCTATCAAAAAAATCGCCGATCTGCGGCCACAACACAAAATATGCGGTCACACATAAAAATATGCAAACCGCAGACCAAATGGTGTGTAAGCTTACGAGATAACAGAGTGCGGTCCGCAATTGAAATTTTTTCGGTCGCACTCACTTCTCCTTCCTTTGGGAAAATCGACAAGTATAAATGGAGAGGCTAGGGCATTGTTCCCCTTTTGCCTCTCTAAGCACAAAAACTTGCACAAATTTGAAATTTCTTCTTAAATCATCTGCCCACACGCCTAGCAACTGTTGATCGCTCATTTCTTGCATTCATTCATATCTGGTATGCTTCAATTACTTAGTAGATTTTTCAATTTTTAGTTTGATTCATAGCATTTTAATTAATTTTAGGCCATTTGTCTGTTGAATCTAGTTGTACATACTTGTGGGGTTAAATCTGTAGTGGGTAAACTAATAAATACTCTAGGGGAATGAGTTAATAGATTTTCATGTCAAAATTTGTGCAAAACATTGCAAGCCCTAGATAAAATTGTCGAACTGTTCGTAATTGTTGGAATATGAGGCCGCACAAGCAAATGTGTAGTCCTCAGAAGTTGATTCTAGGTAATTTTAAATAAGCATGAGTCTGCGGCCACAAGAAAAATTGTGCGGACCGCAGAATTTCCATTGCGGCCTCAAAATAGTTCTTTTCCTGTCTTCAGAGAAGGGTGCTATTTGTGATTCAATGTGCGGCCGCTAGACAATTGTGCAGACATTAGAAAATAGGTTGC